>NC_066601.1:2895000-3047500 GCF_905475345.1 Vespula vulgaris | reverse complement strand
ATAACGGCAGCCAATATTTGTGTAATTAACTACAATAAATAACATATATTTTTCCCGGCTCGAAATCTTCCCGTATAAATCATCGTGTACATCGCGTTAAATGCTTTCTCTGTGCGCTTATTCTTGTTTCATTTTTTCTGTTGTTTATGCTTTTTTTTCCTCCCTCTCCCCTGTTCATTAGGATAGTTTTTTTAATGACATTTGAAACGCGAAGAAAAATGACAATTTTATATTGAGATTGCAATATTGCAAATAAATAACCAAATTAGATATCAAATATGCAGGATATTTTTTTGATTTCGAGATCGAAATCAGCATGTCGAGATATGAATATTTGGTTTCGATCGACAATGGCGTTTCTGCAGGAATACCACCGAGTCAAGAGTCATCCGAGCCCACGGGTCAAGGTTCTCTCGAACGCGGCATCTCGTTAAGCCGCGCTATAAGGCGTTTATTATACGCGTAAATCATATCAGGTATACCAACCTGACGCGGTCGATCGAGTGACAGAATAAAAGGAGGGGAGTAAAAAGAGGAGGAGAAAGCAAGAGAGAGAGAGAGAGAGAGAGAGAGAGAGAGAGAGAGAAAGAGAGACAGAGAGAGAGAGATAGAAAGAGAGAGAGAGAAAGAGAGAGAGAGAGAAAGAGAGAAAGAGAGAGAAAGAGTCTTGTTATTTTAGGAGTATAGAGAACGAGTTGGCAACGAAATGGGTTATTCCAAGCCGTTGGTTTTCTCCTCCGCTATACTACGAACGAAACGCGGGGAGAATATCATTATAAAACGCCAAGTCACGAAACCGGCCATTCCGCCGTCCTATTAAAATATTAAAACACCTCGTCCAGCCCCTGGTGAGTCCTGGCGTGGGGTGTGAAAAAAATAAATCTACCTTGTCATGCACAGCCCCTCTCCGTGCCCTCTCGTTGTCTCCCAGTCGTCGCTCTCGCTCAGGAACAGGTACGAACCACCTTTGATTCGAAACGAACAACTTTTGTTACATTCTTTCTTTTTATTTATTTTTTTTTTTTATTTTCATCTTTTTTTCTCTATAGATCGTCTAACATCTTCGATTTTATCGAATAGAGATCGATCCCAGTTATAACTATCGATCCATACCTAACACCGATTGTTAATTTTCATGATTTTTAGTTTTGAGATTCATAAGATTATAAAATGATAGTTCGAAGCAATTATATACCTCTTTCTCTTTTTCTCTTATTATCTCTTTCTCTCTTTCCTCTTTCTCACTCTCCCTTTCTCCCTCTCCTCTGCCCATTCTCTTTCATAGTTCATTCGAAAGGTACGTTCGAAGCCGTCACCACTTCTGTGCTATTTCGACCTGGCTGGACTTGTCCAGCCGCTCATCAGTCAGAGTCATTACTGGGATAATTAATTACATTTGCCCCCTCGTCTCCGCCAGCCCCAACGTCCACGTCTCGTTCCTCTCGGCCATCCTCCACACCCCTTCGAAGCCTGCTGCCGTCGCTTCTCTACCGTCGCAGCCACCACTGCTGCTGCTGCTGCTGCTACTGCTGCTGCTGCTAGTACTGCTTCTACTTCTGCTGCTCATACCGGTAGACGAATCAATGAAAAAATATAGGATTAGGTACTCATCGCTTGGTCGCGAGCGTTTCTCCCAGCAGATATTTGTAAAAACGACTGAAAAAGAAACGAACGTTTTTCGCCGCGCGAATTAATTGGAAAAAAATAAATAAATAAACAAACAAATAAAGAAAGAAATTGAAAAGAGTAAGAAGAAAAAGAATCGTATGGGAGGACTTGAAAAATTAAAAGGCAAAGTCTTGTAATTTGAAGAATTTGAGAGAAATTTGAAATCATGAAATTGGTTTCGGTTTTTGTCTCTACGTTTCCTTTCTCTCCTTTTCTCTCTCTCTCTCTCTCTCTCTCTCGCTCTCTGTCCGTCTTCTCTTTTTCTTTCTCTTTCTTTCTTTCTCTTTCTGTCTTTCCCTTTTCTCGCCGGTCGAAAGAGCACGAAAATCTGTTGGGAACTCTCGGCTCCTTCTTTAATTAATTATGCAAATGGCCGGCGGGCAGCATGCTTAAACTTTTCGTCGGAGACCTCCGAGTCTGCCCTACCCCACCATCGCAAACGACGCCGTTGCACCGCGCTACTACTAGTTCAAGCAGCTCCGTTAATTATACACCGAATAATAACAATTACTACAATTACCGCGAAACGCGCTTGCTGCCAGCGTTGCTGGAGTTCCTGCGAAGGAGCAAGGAATATGCAATCGGCTGGCGTTTCATCTTTCTCCGTATATCTCTAACTTCTCTCACTTAACCTTCTTCCCCTCTCCTCCTTTTTATTACTACTTACTATTCCCTCACATGACGTTGATTCGTAGAAAACTCGTGAAAATTTCTAACAGACCGATTTGTCAGGATAACTCTTCGAATCAATTTTTTTCTTTCGTCGTTCATTTACCAAAATACAAACTGACTTTTTCGTTGACTTTGCTCGCTAATCTCTCGACCGATCGATCGAAGTTAATTAACTTAATTAGAAAAAAAACTTTTCGAGAAAATGATCGATGAGTCTCTTCAAATCATTTTGTAACATTCTCTTCAATTTTTATGGATAAGTAAAAAAGAGAATTTTTAATAAAGAAACACGTTTGTCTGTGACAAAGAGAAAGAGAGAGAAATAGGAACGAGTATTGTAAGTCATTTCGATATTACTCACGCATTATGTCATGAAAAGCGAGTTTACTGCGTTGCTGCATTTCAAATGAGTAACTGCGTTCACGCGGATTCACTGATTAGCGCGAGCTACTAAATCATGTCCCACTCGGTCGACCTCGTGTCATGAAACTTTTCAAGTATCGACAGTTTTTAAATTATCTTTTTATGAATCTTATGAAAAAGAATTCTTTTTTATTATTATTATTATTTTTTTAATCCTACACCTTATAGATAATGATCTTTTTGAGTAATCATAAAAAATTTTATTTTTCAAAATTTCTCTCATAGCGAATTAAATCCATAAAAACTTCGATGGTATGAAACTTTTACTGTATTCCTTTTTCATTCCCTTCTGTTTTCTTGTTTTTGCACGGTCTTATCTTATCTTGTACGATCTCTCGTTCGTATATCCTGACAAATCTTTACCATCGAGAAACTCGTTTGGAGTGACGATGTATCGGTGTTCGTTTTCCTTCCACTCTTTCTACGTGTACCTGATAAAAAAAAAATGAAAATAAAAAAAAATAAAAAAAGAAGAAGAAAAAAAAAAATAAAGAGCAACAAAAAAAAAAACAAGCGCGTGGTGTATATATCGCGTTGCTAATTAGTAAATGAAGCGGGTCGAGATAAAGCTGACGTTCGCGGTAAAAATATGGCGCGATACTTTACCGCCGCTATCTCCATTGTACGTATCATTATGGATTATGAAAACTACGTATGATGTTCGCGCATAAAGTCCGCTTACCACTTTATTTCAGAGGAAGCGAAAAAACGATGGAAAAAAGGCTACTGGAGAGCACGCGCACGAGGAACGAAATACTTGGTGGAAAATTTTGTATGCGTCCATTACAACGTTACTCTTTTTCTCCCTTTCTCTTTCTCTCTCTTTCGCTCTTTCTCTCCCCCCCTCTCTCTCTCTCTTTCTCCCTTTCTCTTTCTCTTTCTCTCTCCCCGTGTGTCTCTCTTTTATTTTGTCTCTTTCATGTAGTACTCGCGATCCCCGATAAAATAACGATATTATTTTAAAACTCGCTTGCCTTACGTGTCGTTGAAACGGTCGTGTTTAAACTGAAATATTCAAATAATTAAATTATACTACATACACACAAATGCCTGCATACGGGAGCCGATCTTTTCTTTCGTATAGTAACACGCACTATATCGATGCATTTAAATAATAAATATTCGAAAAGTTTGCCAACTATTTTTACAAGAATATATTTCTTGGTAAAATAATTCGAGAGATAATGTTTTCCATTTTTCTTTTGTCAACGAATAGAAAGATTCGTACGTGTGCAAGTACACGTATTGGCATGTACTCTATGTTTATGAGTTTTCGACCGACTGAAACATTCGTCTTTCATCATTTTTTCAATAGTCGACAAATTCGAATTCGACGGTATCAATCGCGTAACTAATGTCACACGTATGTACGTAGAAACGTCGAGTAGGAAATTGCTAGTGGGATCGTCGTTCGAGCGATTGGAATCAAATTTGGCACGAAATCACGTTCGACCGTGGCGTCGATCTCGTTAAAAGATTCACGAGCTGCTCGGCGATCATTCTTTTATCATTCGACGTTTGTACGAAATTTTCGCGAATCAAATATTACAAATATGTCCCATCTAATGAGAAATAAGACATGAGAGACGACCCGATTAAACGTTCAAATAACAAAGATAAGAAAGGTAATAAACGAACGTATTCTTGATTAATTAAACGGTGTATACGAAGATACCTCTCATTTGAACCGATTCAACGAGGAAATTGAGACTAAGGCGTTCGTTCATCGTCGAGTTCATCACAGCAGAAAGTTCGATAAAGGGCAATACAAAGACATGCCATAGATGACATGCAAACACGAGAGAGAGAGAGAGAGAGAGAGAGAGAGAGAGAGAGAGAGGAAGAGAGCAGAGAGTCTCGCGTACACGCGGAACGACGTGCTCGCGATAAGCCATTCCCAATCGACGCAAGATCTCCGTCGAAAATGCAGCTTTAATCGGACGAGTATCGGGGATGCGGGTGGCTCGAAGGGAAGGAAGGAAGGAAAGAGGTAGGAGAAGGTAGGAGAACGATGAGGAGAATAAAAGAGAGAGGAAAAGAGGAGAGGGTGGTAGGGTGGGGTGGTACGAATTTGTTTCCGAACAATTTTCAGTGTTCCACCGTGCAAAGGGGTTGGCCGGTAGGAATAATGTATATCCGAGGTTTGGGCTGGCCTATTCTAGGGGTGGCGGTGAAGAGAGTGGTGGAGGGGATGGGACGACGGCGATACTTTTTTCGGGTGTAATTTTTTATCAGCACCGGCAACCGAGCGCTTTGACCAATCCCTCAACCCATTCTAGCCCCTATGTACGGCTCGCGATCCCTCACACCCCTCGCATGGCCCCCGTAGCACCCTGTACGGTGCACCCTCTAAACCACCACACCTCTCGACAGCCCTTCTCCGGCGTGCACCGATGCACAGCCACCCCCTCCCGCGGCAACGGCCAATCTCGCCACCGTATCGGTGCTCAATCACATTTGCGATGCATTTTTTTCTTTCCTCTTTTTTCATAAAGCTGGATTATAATTGCATCGCGAGTTCGAGTTGCGGGATAGCCGGGCGAAAAAATGGAACATTGCCGGGTATGGCGGCGCAGGCAGGCCCCCGCTCGAACAGGAGGATGAGGAGGAGATGGAGGAGGCGAAAGAGTGGAGGGAGGCGTCGGGGTATGGGGCTGCTGGGTGGTAAGCGGGCGAGAGGGTGCACGGACGATCGGATCGACGAGAAGGGTGGCGCGGGGTGCTTTGGTAGGTGTATAGACGGATGGTGGAGGAGGAGGGGTGAGAGCAGTGGAAGAAAAAAAAACCGATGAGGTTTCGGGGCCGCTTGATTGGTAGCCGAACGTACACCTACTCGCTATCAACGAATCCAACTATTCGCGCTCTCTCGGAGCTCTTTCGTTTCTCTCCGAGCGACCTCCCTCGCCGTTTGCGAATTCGCGTTGCTCGTTTGTCCGAATCTTTTTCGTGGCGTTAGCTACGTTAGAGCATGGGTAACTGCATATATTACGAAGAAAATTGTCAACACTATTTGTCGAATCGTTAGATAAAAAAAGTTGTATATTTTATATCCGATCCTCGTTCGTCATTGAATTTGTTTGTCGTACTTCGTTTTTTCCCGGCTAAGAGTTATCCCTCTTACTCGAATAAATATTTTTCCTTTCATTCCCATCAGAGTCTCGATATCGCTAGTTTCTATCTTTCGCATCGTCCGTTTCGTTCGTCGTAGCTGTAACGTAGAATGATCCTGGCGATGATCATCGGACGATAGCCGATAGCCAGGATCGTTTTATCTCCGCTACCTTTGGAGGACGACGTCCCTTCTCGACGTACAATCCGTCGATAAATAGCGAATGCGATAAAATGCCGCGAATTTAAAGTACGGCCAGGTTTTACAGCGGGACCAAAGGACAAAGCCGCTCTCGTTGTTTCGACAATACCGCTCGTCGAAAGGGGGGTCGTGGCGAGGAGGAGGCGGAGGAGGCGGAGGAGAGTAGCGATGCTGCTGGCGCGAGAGGTAGAAAGAGTGGTAACGGAGGAAAAGAGGAAGAGGTATAGAGGGACGAACGAATGCACGGGGACGCCAACGAGAGACAGAAGAGAACGGAGGCAATGGTAAAGAGAGAGAGAAGAGGAGAAAGGAGGAGGAGGAGGAGGAGGAGGAGGAGGGACCGATGGAGGCGGAGGTGGACCGATTCTTCGACCGACACACGTTCCCGCCAATACCAATGCGATCTAACGTACACGTATATACACGTACGTAGGCACGCAACTCACGCACGAGCGTCACACGCCGGCAGGCGTCGCTGCTGCTTTAAAAATGGGGGATTTTTTCACATTTATCAGTGCACGCTCAGATCTGGCTTCCGTATCAATGTCCGAACACACGTGAACACCCAGACAATCGCGCGTTTCACACGAATACATTGTCCTGATCGGATTGTATGGATTTTTTTCCGGGACACACGGGCCGCCCCTTCGCTCTCACCCCCTCTACCCTCTCTCGCTCTATCTCTCTCTCTCTCTTTCTCTCTTGCTCGCTAGCTCGTTCTCATCCACCAGGCTGGTGCTCCTCTCGTCTACCTCCCCCTCTCGTCCCAACGTGCACAATACCACCCCATCAGCTATCCCGCCACCCGCGCGACAACCGTAATTTTAAGCTGAAAGGACCGATTTTTGTGCATCTCGATGCTGTTTGCTGCTTCGTCGGCTTCCCACCCACTCCCGACTCGTCCCACCCACTATCGTTGCACCGACCCTCTCTTCCCCCCTTCGTCCTCGTCAAAACGTTCCTCTCTTTTTTTTCCCCTGGATTTTTTCCTATCCCTCTCGCACTCACACGCGCGCGTGCTCACGCCGCGCACTCTCGGCAATGTCGATATTCGAAAAATGGACCTCCATCCCGACGCGATGTGTTTGCGCGTCCTCGACTTTTCTCGACGTTTCCAACGTCGGAACGCATCGTCGTCGTCATAACTAATGCCTTGCGGGAGTATCGCATCATTCATACTTGGACATCGAACTTCGATTCGGACCGTTTCCCCTTTCTCTCTTCCTCGTGGAAACAACCAAGAAAAAAATCGTTTCTTTATTCAACCCTTGAAGATTTCGAACATTTTATTGCATTGCCCGGAAAGTTCATGCCGATTACCTTCAATGAGACGTACAATTTAAATAACCTTCCCTTATTCATCCGTTCCAATTTAAAAAGAAAATGTAATTTATCTAGGCTCAGTCACGAATGTCTCGATTCAATATATGCATCAAACTAATACGTTTTTAATCGTCATTGTACACGTATTAAAATATTTATATATACGTATATATACATACATGTTTATATATGTATGTGAACGAAAAAGCCGAACGAATTTCCCGTTCGTGGAGAACCCAGTATATATTATCGTTTAGATGAAAAAATTTGAAAAAAGTCTCGGAAAATCTCGATGAACGGAAGACGATCGAATCCAGTCGGATAAATAAATAGGGATCCGCCATTATCTAGAGAACCAGCCCTCGACGCGTACGTACTACCCCCGCACTACCCTTTCATTCCCTCTCCCCCTTTCAGCCGACGGACCCCTTCCCACATCGAGCGGACGGGTCAATGGAATTCATAACGTTTGCGCGGATAAAAAAGCTGGCTGGCTGGTTTCGCAAGAGGGTGGGGCCGCATCGGAACATTACTCATGCCTCGGCGTTCGCGCAATTTTTAGCTCTGAAATAAATCATCATTATTGCGGCCGGAGGGATGCGCATTATGGGGGCTACGGGGGTAGATTATCGTAGGTGGAGAACACCCCTTTCCTCCCTACGCACCAACCCCAAACCTGGAATCGGCTAAAAGCGAAGGCATTCCCAATACGAAGAGAGCTTCGTTAATGCTTCGTTAGTGGCAAACGTTGGAAAGTTCTTTAGAGTCATTCGTTGGATCGTCTGTCCTTTGATTCTTTCTTCTTTTTAACAAGTCGCCCTCGTTTCATCATTGAAACCATTTAATAGGATTATATATATATACATATACACGCATATGTGTATAGGATCTTTCGGTATTTGATAATGATACATCAGTCTCCGTTACGTTCGTCAAACGATAAAAATCGAATTACCTAGACAAATTGATCAGATCGGTAGAAAAGTTCTAAACGCCTTTTTATCTGCCGTCGCAGTCGGTCCGATGAAACAAAGAAAAGAAAAGAAAAGAAAACAAAGAAAGCGAGAAAAAAATCAATCATAATCATATAACTTAAAGGACGTCACTGAAGAAATGACCGATCGGAGATAGGAGCTTTGAATTCGAATTCGCTTTCCTCGTCTCGGTGATTACCTCTATCGCTTTCTTCGTTCGAAAGTAAAAACAAAAACGATTAAGAATTAAGCTGGGTAATTAATTACAGCCGGACATGATGTAGCAATGCCGCGACGATATTATCGGTGCATATATTTGGCTAGAGGTCGGGACACAGCGGCCGGGGTGCGAGTGTTGAGTTGATGTTTGCCAGCTGATTGATGATGTAACATCATCCCGGTAACTCTCCCACCGATTTCCGCTGTTTCTCTCTCTCCCTCTCTCTCCCTCTCTCGTTCACTCTCTCTCTCTCTCTATCTCTATCTATCTCTCTATCTCTCTTTCTCTACCCCCTCTTCGCTTAGTCTCTCGCTTTCTCTCAGCAACGTAACACCCCATCGTCATTGAACGTATACATATATCGTATATACGCGTACGCACGGCAGCTTCTCTCGCTTTCCGTCTACTGTTTCCTGTTGCTGTCCGGCACGCTCACCGATTAAATACTCAAACTATTGACAATAAATGCGTTTCTATATAGGTATTATCATCGACGTTATATTAATTAGCGGTTTGTTTTATTGATCGCGTGAAAATACAGCAAAGTAAACGATTTGTTTTCTTCGTTGATTCCAAGATGAGTTTTAAGATGTTGATCGTTCCAAGACAACGTGCCTCGAATAAGAAACGTAGAAATAAGATCGTCGTAATTGTCTTCTTTTTTTTTTCCTAAAAATTATACAACATCGAAACGTATGAGAAAATTGAATACGTATTAGCTGGAATATTTACGTTTCCTTATAAACGTGTGAGGATTCGTCATACGACTTGGATTAAAATCGCAATTAACTGCAGTTTTCATGTAAAACCGAGAAGAAACACTGTATCGAAACGAACGTCGAAGAATATCAGAGACGACCAAATGTCTTTCGATTCTCGCTGGTAAGAGACGTTTATACATTCATACGCGGGGTGAGGTATTATTCTAAATTGAGGCGTAAACTCGGCGTCAAGGCGACGCGAAGAGTGGGTTAAGGTTATCCGGCTCATTAGCGGAGTTAAGCGGATGCACGGCGCTAACGCGTGCGCACGGTCGCGCGAAGCACAACGAAGTTCGTGCGCTTGGCAATCATCGGTAATTGTGACGATCGATCTTGATCGAAATGCTCATTTCCCGTTTGTCGGGAAGCCGCGTGGCGAAGGGATAGAGAAGGAAGGGGGGACGGTTCTTCGTGGAAGTCGAAGAGAGAGAGGGGCGGGAGAGAGAGAGAGGGTCGAAGGCTCGACCTAGCCGACGCATCATTAACGTGATTAATGTTGAAATAAATCAGGAGCTTCGAAATGGTAGTCGATAAATCCAATAATTGCAGTATAATCATAAGTAAACAGGTAACGTTGATCGCGTTAGCGTATCATTAGCAACGATCACCGGGCTACTATTATCTACGTTTAATCGTCGAACATCCTCTCTCTCTCTCTCTCTCTTTCTCGCTCTCTCGTTCTCTCGCTCTCTATATAGCGCGCGCGCACTCTCTTTTTCTTTCTCTCTTGCTTGTTACCTTCGCCTCTTCCTTCCCACTCTCCTGTAACTCCCTCTCATAAATCTGAACGAAGGAAAAGGAAATTCCTTGATAGGAGTTTCGAATTTCATCGTAGCTTCCAGAACGAGGGTTAATCTCGATTGATTAACCAAACGTGAGTCCTCTCCATTTTATTTTGATATTCTTTATAAGTCTCTTGTAACCTAATTTGCGTCTTCGTTTATATAATCTAAATTCAAATAGCACCACGTTATCAGAATATTAACGTTAATACTTTTTCTACGATCTATATTCGAGCGAAAACTACCATACGTTCTTCGTATGTCTTTGTTTCTTTATCTGGTACTATGTTCGTCGAAAAGGACTCGCTTAAAGGGTCGACGAATCGTTCGATGCGAGTCGATCTATTCGATTCCGGGTAAAGGGATAAAAAGAAAGGAATGGTGGTATCGTGATTGGTGACTGGACAGGCCGAACGAACAAAGGGATTCGCTTCTCCATATCGGTTTGGTGGCAGGGCAGCCGAGGTCCGTTCGATCTTCCCTGCTCTCCCTTACGCCCCCGCACCCACAAGTTTTAATTATAAACGAAACGTAAGAGCCAGATTTCGCGTATTTATTTCGCGGCGAGGCCGATCGGCCAACCGAGCCGAGACGAATCAGCGCGGGCCGCCGTTTATGCGCGCCTTTCATTATTTGGATCAGCGAGTCCGAATTAATCGAGTTCAGGAGGGGATTGCTTGGTTGGATGAAGTCTCGCGGAAAGGCCAGACGTTCGGGAATGAACGACAAGATTAGGAAGAAGGAGAACGAAAAGATTGTCCTCTCTTTCTACTTTTTTTTTCCTTCAAGAACGTTCAACGATAAGTTACCGATCCGTTTTAATTATAAATCGACATCAATCCTTTCTTCGCGAATTTATTAACGACTACTCGATTCCCGACGAAAACGTGCATAAAGTACTATCGAGAGAAGAAAAAGAAGAAGAAAAACAAGAGAAAAGAGAAGAGGAAGAAAAAGAAAAAAGACGCTTTCATTTCGTCTGGCTGAACCACTAAAAGCACGATGTCATAGCGAAAAAGAGTCATTTACAGGTTGCTTGCACTTCACGCGATGCTATTATGCGAATAGCTTTAGCGAGTCGATGTTCACGTGGCGAAATATACACGTACGTAGATACATGCGCGCACTTAAATAATGTGTGTGCAGTTGGTACGTAGAAGCCGGAATTCGAGCTGTTTCGAGAGTGAGAGTAAGACGAGAAGTGGAAAAGAGGGAGATGCAGAGAGATAGGTGGATGAGAGTAGAGAAGGATGTAGAGAGAGTGTGCGTATGAAATTGAGAGAGACGGAGATGGGAAGATAGAGATAGAAATAGAGAGAGAGAGAGAGAGAGCGAGGGAAAGGGAGAGTGGGAGTGCATAGGCGAGAAACCGTGTCGGCGGATAACGCAGGAGCTTTAACACACGCCGCGGACAATCGCCTCACGATAGATACATAATAAGCGTACTGTCACTTGCATAGACCTACACTTGCGCGCATACACGCATGCACACACACACACGCACACATGGACATACACATAGGGCTGTAGGTACGAAGCATCTAAGGCCGCGGAGGGCTAATGAAGCCCGGGCTAGTTAGAAGCCCGATGTTAATTAAATGATATGATCATTAGTCATTATAACGTCATTGTGTCGCCGTCGACTTGCCTCTACGCCTCGCGTGGATCACTCGAGGGACCTAAAGAGGTGAGAGGAGATACAGAGAGTGCAGGAGAGTGCAGAGAGAGAGATAGAGACTACGTGTATGTCTACGAGAGGAAGTGAGACACACAGAGTATCTCTACCGTGTGGAACGTGTACCGGACGTGCGAGCATGCCACGCCCGTTACCGCAGCATTTCTATGACTATGCGCCGTGCGATCTATCCTAGGGATATAGAGAGTACGTGTCAGGGTTTATAGGTGTGGGTACTGGGATCGGATCGAGGCGGTTTCGTGGTTTTCGTGGAAGACGAAGTTCCGATATCCCCTCTCCAATAGGGAAACGGATCTTGCGTGCGAAAGATCGCACCGCTTCTCCGATCTCCATCGTTTTCGATCCTTTGACGTTTCACTTTGTTTCGTGATTCTTTGTCTACTGGCTAGTGAACGTACTAGTTCCAACAAAATAATTTCAAGGAATCCATTATCCGACGACGAGAGTTAAGTTCCTCCGCAAAAAGTTTTAGGAATGCAAGGAACTTTCAAAGATTTCGTTGACTTTTCACGCGGAAACGAAGTCGTCCGTCTCAGAGAGAACCAACGTTCACGGTTCGATCGGTTCGAGAATTCTCAGCCGTAACAAATTCGAATATCTAGGTATCTATCGTCGAAGTTTAACCTTGGCAGCGAGTCGTGAAATGCTAATTGGAATCGAAATGCTAATTAGAATAATATTTATATAGCAATTTCGAAGCGTATGCATCTCGCATAACCGAGCGAGATCGGTGTGAACCGGCCGACGTAGCAGGCGTGTACCATCGCCACGTCGCATTTTGCGTTAATGGCCACAATTAGGTGTTTTAATTAGCACTTACGCGGCAGTCGCAGCTGCCTCTGCCAAATTAGGGCCGCTACGAAACAATAACTGCCGATTGAAGAACCTAATTAGCGAGAATCTCTCTATCTCTCTCTTTCTATATATATGCGTGTGTGTGTGTGCATATATATATATATATATATATATATATATATATCCATCTATCTTTCTCTTTATCTCCCTCTCTCTTTCACTCTTGCTTGCTTATTCGCTCTTGAACGTAACCATAGGCAGAAATCTCAGCACGGCTTGCTAGCAGCATAGCATTCGCTGCGATAATAAATTAATAATTGGCAATGATCCCTCGCTAGATACGATCCGCAATGATGGTCCTCGCTGTATCGCGCTCTCGTTCGAGGCAACGAGTACGTACGGAAGAATAACCCTCGTAATTAAAGTCGAGTCCGTGCTCGTAATCGCGGAATGCGTTTTGCATATCGCGATCGGCATCCTTCGAGAAATCGAGATCATCCAGCGGAACGAAAATAGCAGCTTGAGTTTAGGAAAGGCTGTTATTTTCTCGCGTTCCTATTGTTTCGTTCGTGAAAAATTTGTCTTTGTTTTTTTCTTTATTTTCTTAAACTCTTCGTTATACTGTATGAGTTGAAGTTGAAAGTTTCCACTATAATTTTCCATTAATACTTGAATATGCATATATATATTCGAAAAGAGTATTAATAAATCTCGACTTGAAAATTTATCGTATTAAAAGCCGATATTCGAGAAATCGATGAGGAAATGTAAAGCTTTGGCTATAATTAACCTACGAAGATAGTGAGACAATAAAAAAGGAGAGAAGAGAAACGTGAAGAAAGATAGATAGATAGATAGAGAGAGAGAGAGAGAGAGAGAGAGAGAGAGAGAAAGAGAACTAATAGGATAAGGTGTTACATTTTCGGCAGGATTTATTCTTACACGGTGCTAATCGATTTTCATTCGGTCGTGGTCGTAGATGAAGCGAAGAGTAAGTAACGAGTTGTGGAGGAAATAAAAGTACAAGTAGGTACTTCGTGGGCCTCGTGGAGAATGAGAAGAGAGATAGAACAAGGGGATGGGGTTTTGGGCAACATACACGTTCGTTCTCGAACTGCCGACGTAGCCAGAGACTTTGGATAATCCTCGAACGTGAATGTGTTCTTCTCGTAATATGCCTATCCCTCTCTCTTCCTCTCTTTCCCTTTCTTTTTCTCTTTCTATTTAACGGACCCTCTGACTACAAATCGGCGTAGAGCGGTCGTTGCCTGTAATTTAATATACGCACGAAATGGAGACAGTAATGACTCGTATGGTTTCGGGCTTAAAATTAAATGCGACTATCCGAGTTAGTAAAATTCCTAATTCGTACGCTCCAGATCCGCGGTTGGGCAAGGTAGAAAAGGAGAGAGAGAGAGAGAGAGAGAGAGAGAGAGAGAGAGAGAGAGGGGAAGGGAGGGAGAGAGAAAGAGGGGCAGGACTAGAGTACGTAGCAAGCACGTACATTTTTCGTGTGATCTTCCGGGGCTTCGTTTCCTCGTACTAGCCCCTTTACCTCACCCTTCGAATCTACCCCCCGAGCCAGTCAAACGAGCCACCACCGGTGGTAGGTGCAACTGGACGCGTTCCAAATTAAATTCGGTCCCGTTGAAATGAAAAAAGAAGCAAACTGACTAGTCTGTCTCGACAAAGAACAAGGCGTGGGTCAGGAACTCGAACGGATAAAATGAAGGTCTTGATCCTTAGATCCGATAGAAGAGAGTCAATGCTACTTTCTGCTTCATTATAGTAAATTAATCTTTCTTCGTAGCTTCTGATCTCCGATCTTTCCCATATCTCAACGTTAGAAAACTGCATATGTAGATTTTCTTTCTCATTCACCTTAGCATAATCTAGTGTGATAAATGGTTTTCGAATTTTAATTATATTACATCATTTTTCTTTTCTTCTTATCTTTCAATCCCTCTTTTCAGCAGATTAAAATAATTAAAATAATTTAAATTTAGAACAATTTAATGCGCAGTTTCTAAAAGATAATTTATAAAAAAAAAAATTGAAACGATAACAAACGTATTTGATAAATGGTACGTATCTTTGAGAACTTAGGAAAGAAAAAAGTTTTGAAATTCAAGTAAGAAATATAGTTGTACTTGATGCAAAATTCTTATCGATCTACACGTATCTAAATGTCTCGATATATGCAGTACAAGCGTGTTTAAATCAATCCTGTCGATTAATCGAGCATTTTAATCGATAGAAATATATACAACGGAGAGTTTATTCGAAAACGCAATATGATTGTATGGAGACAATACAAGAGAATAATAGATTCAAATAACGCAGAACGATGAGCGAGAGAGAGAGAAAGAAACAGCGAGAGAGAGAGAGAGAGAGAGAGAGATTGATAGATAACGAGTGCGAGAGTCCATGTAAAACCACACGTGCGCTCGTAATCGATGTGCATACGAATCGTAGAGAAAATCTCAGTTTAACGAGCTACAGACGATCCTGCGATAGTGTTAACTCGTCTTACTTTCTTTGTCGTTTAAAAGGAAAAAAAAAAAACAAGAAAAAGAAAAAACTATTCTTTAGTAAGGCTGGAATCGCGCAACAAAGAGGAAAAAAGATAGGTAAAGAGTAAAAGAGAGAAAGAGAGAGAGAGAGAGAGAGAGAGAGAGAGAGATAGAGAGAGAAATTCGAAGGGTGGCGGAATGTACTCGCGTACCCTTTAATTAATCTCCCTTATTAGCATATAAACTCGTGCGTCGAGATGATGTAACCCGCCTCTGTCGGTGCTCTTCTCCAACAGAGATGAAGAGTGGTGAGGTAAACCAACGAAAGAGAGAGAGAGAGAGAGAGAGAGAGAGAGAGAGAGATAAAGAGAGATATATATACATATATAGAGAGAGAGAAAGAGAGAGAGAGAGAGAGAGAGACAGAGAACGGTTCTGTTAGAAACGGTCGTAGAACCAGTCGCGGGAGGAGTGGCCAGTGAAGCTGGTGCTGGAGTTGCTGCCGCTACTACCGATCATAGTAGTGGTCAGAGAGTTGCAAAATGTCATAGGGAGTAGTACTTGAGGCAGTGGGCATTACGAAGCCCCTGGAGCACTGTATCCGGCAGCCGCTAGTACATTGTCTAAGGTTTCAATAACTTAATGAACCTCAATGCTTGGACCAAACTGAACAGAACTTCATGGTTAATGGTTAAGGACTACGTAGAAACGTGAGAGTCGATTAATTAAATAGAAATTAAACGTTTCCTTCTAATCTCAGATTGCTTTCTTCAGTAAACTATGTTCTTCGATTGATATCGATTGCGATCGAATGAACTGTTGAATAAACGTGTTACTTGGATATTAAGAAACTCGTATTATTTATTATTCGATCGATACGATCGATCGATAGTTGTTTTCTTTACTTTCTTCTTCAACCTGTCCGAATTAAGATATATATTTACCAGATTCCAGATTGAGAGAGTAAGAGAAAAGAGAAGATGTTATATCCGTGAATAGAATGTAAGGTGCGTCGTTAGTAGGACGATTAAATTAAAATATTTGATTGCCGAAAGGGTCGCGGAATGTTCTCGCGTATGACTGTATCGCGTTGCTTCTCGGGGGCCGATCTGGCCCGAATTTGAAATGCTAAACAGCAAATACGCCTAATGAACACGTATGCTCGTCCGTGTCCATGGGTATGTTTGTACCAACCGACGACATTACTGCCGGCGTATTTGCCTTGGCAAGGCCCCCGCAGATAATAGATTCATCCTTCACGCTTCTTAATTAGAAGTTAAGTTTTATTGGCCTTTAGCTTCGCGATGAACACAACGCGGCTCTGACCCAACAACACGGATATCGTCTATGGTCTCTCGCTTTTTCTTCTTCCTCGATCATACATCATACGTATCTCTCTTTCTAATTCTATCTCTTTCATTCCAACTAGTATTCAAGTAGATACGTAACTACTTATTACTCAAAAGTGATTTATGTATTCTTAATACATTCATTTACTTCTAATCGTCGATTTTTCACGCGCGTTAAATTAGACTCGACGTTTGACAAAAATCCTTTATAATTTCTTATAATTACCTTCGTCCTTTATTTAACTTCAATCTGAATTTCCATAGATTCTTACAACTACGCGTTCACGGCAATAGCTCAAAAGGACTTGAACTTTTTCAAATTAATCAGTCAGAGCGTAGATACTTTTTTGCTTCTTTTTTTTAACGTTAAATTCTAATGAATATCTATGGAACGCAGTAAAGAATGATAAAGGACAAGGAGTTCATCGAAAAACACGTTATCGTGCCTATTCTCACACCTTATACACCCTACGGCATCGATTCTACGGGCAGCACCTTTGTCGCTTCCTTTCCGGAATGCTTTGCATTCCGTTCGCTCGGCACCCAAGTTTCGTTTTTGCAGGAAGCATCAATATTTATATCGCATAATGCATCGGTAATTGCCGCGTGTACACTCTATTTGTTCCGATTTTGTAATATCATGAAAATGTATGAAGCGATAACTATTATTAGAAGGTGGGATGCAAAACTCGATAGAAGGGGCTATGTTAACTAGGTGGCGACAGGTGGTGGCAGTTGCGGGGAGGGCGGGGTGCTTCGTAGTGTACAGAATGAAGCGAAGAAATAAAGGATCGGGAGTGAGAGAGATAGACAGAGAGAGAAAGAAAGAGAGAGAGAGAGAAATAGAGAAAGAAAGCATAGAAAAGAAAAGAGAAGGGGAAAAGAGAGAGAGAGAGAGTGAGAGAGGAAGAGAGAGTAATGGAAGGAGGAAGTAAATGAAGCGGAGAATGAGATTGCAGGATTATCGAGGAACCCTCTTGCGTGAACATTTTTTCCTCTCCCGCCTTTTTTTCGCTTCTCATTCGCCCTGCGAGTCGAGAACAACAATGAGTCTTCTTTAATGAAACGCCGGTGTCACCGACGGGCTGTACTGTAGCTCGAACAACCGCGATGAAATCCATAAATCGGGAGAAAAAAGTAAAAAAAAAAAAAAAAAGAAAAAAAACAGAAAAGAAAAAAGCAAAAAAGAAAAAGAAAGAAAGTAAAAAGAAATAAAAATACGAGAAAAAAAAGGGACTGGGAGGTACTTGACACATGGTAGAGATTTATCGAAAATTACAACGTTGCTACGGTTTTTTCTCGCGAAAGTTTTCTGCATAAGAATCGATAAATATTCTCGTGATATTCTGATCTAAATTTTCTTTTTTCGTTTTTTTCTTTTTTCGTTTTTTTTTCTCTTTTCATTCGCTCGCAAAAATTCAAAGATTCAGATATACAGCGAGCGCGAAGTAGCACATCGACAAGATTTCGATATGATTCTCATGGATCTTGCTGGCTTCTCATTCTATCCCTTCGCGTTGAAACTTTCAGCGACTATGACAAGGGAGAGGATAACCGTCCGATGTATCCTCGGTTATATTCTCCGTACGTTAACCTTTCACCTTTATCTTTACGCCGTCAGAAAGAAGGTATATAAGAGAAACGATTTTAGGCTTCGATACTCGAAGAATGTTTCTCGGTTTGGTATGGATGGTTGCTTATTCTTTCGACGTATGACTCGAATTCGTACATCTCTACGTTCATCGTCTGACAAAGGTCGAAGCAATTCCGTAACTCTAGGAAACTGACCGACGGAGAAGAGAAGAGTACTCTCTGAGAGGGGTGAAAGGAGGTGTCGGACGTCTCTCGATTCGTGGAGGCGTGTCGGAGGAAACTGGACGGCTCTCGATTTATCGACAACCTGTACAGACGCGTTGTTAAGACCTCGTGGAAATGGCTCGCAACAGAGTACGATCCATATTACTAGGGAGACCTATAGAGAAGGCAAGATGACCGCTTGCTCGCCAGCCAAGATCTGCGGCGGAGGGTCCTGTCGCCTGGAAAGGGGGATGAGTGGACGGCTGGGTGAAGCCGGAATAAGTTATCTGCAACTAGCAACCCTTCGACTAAGTGGATGGTTCTCAAGCAGATTTTCAGATCGTCTTTGGACGTCCTTTCGAACTTTCTCTCTCTCTCTCTCTCTCTTTTTTCGACGTTTTCATTATTATGACTTTGTCAGATATTTTCTAACTATCGATTTATAATAATATTCTTATAGGAACGTCGAACCAACGTTCAAGCAATATTTTTAGAACTTATTATATACGCTTGGAAAGTGGTTTGCCTCGCTAAAAGATCACTAGATTATGGCTTGGCCCAATTTAGATCCTCGTCGAAATTCTTAAACGCTCGTCCGCTTGCGCCAAACTGCTTTTCTCTAAGACAAACGAGAAGGGTTCAGGTTGGGAACCTATTTTCCCAAGAGGGCGGAATAAGGTAGACGGAGAGAAGCTGAGGAGGGAGTCGTCGTTGTGTCCAGTGTCTCGGCGTGCGGCCGCTGGGGTAGTTGTGGCCAGTCACGAGGGCGCATGGGATGGGGTTGGGTTCCTCTTGTACACGAGGCGAGGTTCGGACTTGAGAGATCAATAAACGACCCTCCAACCTGGACACTCGGCCCATCCCTCATCCCACTGGTCCGAACATTACCTTCGCTACCACCTAGACGATCCTTGTTCTTGTCCTTGGGACTTGCTATCCTCTTCTTTCTTTTTTTCTTCTTACATACTTAACAATTTTAAGACTTTTTTTCGATAAACCCGTGTTATAACGATTTTTTTTGTTTTTCTTTTCTTTCTTTTTTTCTTTTCTTTTCCTTTTTTCTGTTTTTTTTCCTCTCCTTTTTTTTTTTTTTTTTTTTTTAACAACGTGTAATGCTCGCAATCTTTTCGTTAAGTATTTTTTATTTATAAAAGAATCTTTCAAATGACTTCTATGAGGAAAATAATGTGATCGTAATCAATGATTTTCTATTATATTTGTAACAAAGTTTCTCAACCATTATTTTCAATATATTTCAACCGTTAAACCGTGGAACAATTAAAAAGCTTCAACACAGGTTTATGTAGAATATGTCTTGTGGATACAAGTCCAATACGTAGAAAGTTCATTTAACCGACACACTATTCGACAGTCGAGACAAGAGGGTTCTTCCTTTCTCTCGCCTAGTACCAAGGATCACATCGGCGTACTTTGTTTCCTATCAATTTGCATAAGGGCGGCTAATGTAAGCAAAGACTGTTACGAGGGATCGTGCTAGCCCCCGGGCAAGCATAATGCACGAGACGCGAGTGAATGTTTCTTAAGCTAAGACCAGAATAATCGATCAAATTAATTTCGGCCTGTGTCGCGACGGTTTCGATGGTAAAAATTTCGGAGTTATCAAAGGATACATTTGGATAAACGAATTACGAGTTATTCTTTGCTTCTATCTAATCAAATTATAATCGACCGTATCTATCGATCTTTCCAAGTATACCCGATTAAAATAGATTTTAACATTCGAACTATTTATCTGCCGTATTAACAAATATTTCTTATTACTTTTAGTTAATGCAGTTTTACGATCATAACGAATAAACAAAAATAGCTTTCAATCAAAATCATTACGATGACGATGATTTCGATAATCGTGAAAGAAGAAATCTAAGATCTGGTTTTTGTAGCGGTTCAGTAATTCTAGTGTTAGCACGGAGAAAAGAAACTTGCTGATTGTCACTTTTGTTTCATTAAAAGCAAGCCACGCGGGGGTACCATACTCGTTCCGCGACACAACCATGATGTAATCGTACTCTCGACGGAAATAGTTCGTATCGTCGCTCGGTCTAAATTCCAGTAGGAATTAGATCGTTTAACCTTGAACCACTTTGCCTGGAGTCTAACACTTTGGTATAAAAGGTTTGGCGTGGTGGATCGAGCGAGTAATGAGATATATTTTTCCTTCCTCTCTCTTTCACCCTCACTCTACAAATACAACATTTTTTCCGAACGTCGATTATATCACTTGAAAGAAAGTAAAAGAGAAAGAAAGAAGATGGTTAGAAAAGAGTTTACGACTTTTATGGTTTGGACGTTCAACCCACACCTCGGCTACTCTCGGCAATCTCTTTCCACCTTTTCCCTCTCTTTCTCCGAGGTAGAATCGAGAGGGGTTTGCGGGTGCCGCAAGCAACTGGTGGTGGAAAAACACCCTCGTTCGTTCTCTCGCCACCCCCTTAGTGCCCTCCTCTACCGGCATCGCGCGCCACTCTGCCTTCTTTCTCTCCCTCTTTCTCTCTCTCTCTCTCTCTCTTTCTTTCTCTCTCTTCCTCTCATTCGTTCTACAACCTGCTCCACGAACCTTCAGCACCCTATTCCTTCTTTGGAGCAGGGTGTTCCACTACTCAAAGCGACTGCGATCCTTCGAGCTTTATGAACACATAAATGCCAGAGGGTAACGGGCTTCGTGGTAGTGAGAGTCGGTATGCACCGACTGCAAGAAAGGGAAGGTTAAACGTTTCACCTCGACTTCGAATACCTCCGAACGAGTCGAAAAAAGAAAGAATGAAAAAGAGAGAACTCTATGCGTGCGAACACTCTCGCCAACACCATCTTCTTTCCTTTTCTCTTTCTTTCTCTTTCTTTCTCTCTCTCTCTCTCTCTCTCTTTCTTTCTTTCTTTTATTTCTTTTTTATTTCCTGTTTTAATTTCTTTTCTCTACGTCTTTTTTCTCTTCAAGTATTCCTCGATATTCATCGATCGAAACGTCGTTATCCATTTACCCCTTTCACCCTCGCTCCCCTTTCCACCTCCCTCCCCCAAACTCCCCCCTCCTCTCTGATACGCTTCACTCACAACCACCCTACGCTTTTATTGTTTCTCGGTTTTGCACTGCCGATTCTGTTCCAGCTTCCTTCGGTTAACCGCGTTCCCCAATCCCATCGTTTATCTACCACCACCTCTTTTCGAGCGCTTCATATCGCCATTTTCTGCCCACCGATAGCTTTCACGTTTTGTATTCCTCGCAACCGCATTGCCAGGTATCATTATACGTGTACGAGAAAGGACAAAGTGCAATAGACGGAAATTTAATAAAACTCGGGCGTAGAAAGTTTGAAGTGTATTCTATGTATTGATTCGTAAAATAACAGCCGAATTATCCTAAAATCTTTATTGATTGAGAATTAACCAGATCTTTTTTCTTTTTTTTTTATTTCTTCGATACAAATTAAAATCAATAGATTTCCAACTTTCGTATTGATTTTCTTTTCCATAAGCGAGTATCAGAAATCGAAATGCAAGTAGTAACGAAGTATTTTGTATGACTTGTAAAATATTTATTTGAGATATATATATATATATATATTCGTCTTCATAAAAGAATTAAATAAATCATTCAACGCTTCTAAAATAGTTTATCGTATCGATTTATTTTCGATACTGGGAGTTTTAATGGATGTTAAAACTTTCTCTTATATATCTCTCTGTTTTATTCGATAGAACGAAAGAGAATCAAAAGGCGGGAGGTATAAAGATCGATAAGAGGAATCGCTTTTCGAAACGCGAAAGTCCAAGCGGGGGACCTAATTCCGGGGTGTTCATTAGTCCTTGCAATATTCACGGTTTAATCCCTCAGATCAGTGGACCGGTGCCTAAGCCATCATTAAGACTCGAATAATTCAGGTTAACAGCTAGCGCAGCTCGGAGTAATCTCGATTTGCATTTCGTTGTTTGCTTCGGAGTGTCCCGTCCGTGCAAGTATAAACATTCTCGTTCATAGACATCGTTTCTCTGCCGAATAGTACGAGCTGCTTTATCTCTCTCTCTCTCTCTCTCTCTCTCTCTCTCTCTCTCTCTCTCTTTCTCTGTCTTTCCGTCTCTTTTTCTTTCTCTGTTTAAAAATTTCAAACGTCGATCGAAGCTTCCTCCGGAACAAATTTTTCTATTCGATTTGAACGGTCCAACGAAATTGATGTTACCAGTTCGATTCTGAATTCCGACGATCGGTGATCGTAGATAAATCGTTGAAATGAATTTATCGGCGATTACGTAACGGTATATTTGCACCGTCACAAATTCTCGTAATAGGGTTATCGGCGAACGAGTGTGTACATGTTAGTGTCTGCGTCTGTTTGTGAGCGCGCACGCGCGCACGACGTCGACATTGTATAGGTTCGCCCAAACTCCCCGCATCGAAAAAGGTTTTGCAACGTTGGCCATCATCGAAGCGTAAGACTGGCTATTATTTCGGGGGAGAAATCGCGCGGAAAGGACTCTCTTTTTCGCTGCGGGGCCAGATACACGCGTTCTCTATCGCGAAGCGTTGTTTTACAAAAGAGGACCGCTTCGACGTTACTCTTTATACGCCCGCAGATGCGAAACGTTGTTACCAGATTTCACGTCGATTTGGAATCAAACTTTTCTAAAGCATGTCGTTCTTGTTCGATTGTTACGCTTGCTAAACCCTATTTCCGATTTATGAACTCACGTATCTATATGATTTACTATCATTTCATGTGTATGATATAACACGACTAGATTTTACTTATTAAGAAATATCAAGACGATTCGTGGTAAGAGTAAAAATGATTCGAGGAGGATCAATGATCTTCGTTAACGCGTCTTTAATTCTTATTGTATTAACCGCGGTATTCGTAAAAAGAAAAGGGAGAGAAAAAATAACGCTACTAATAAGAATAGTTTTAGGTATAATTACTCGGTTGATTGAACGAGCAGATTCCGATCATGAAATTAGGTGAATCCAAAAATAAAATGTTCAAGGTCCAATAAATCGGGCCACATTGATCCTCTCTTTTATCTCGATTGTTCGACAATAGTTAAATCGCATGATATACCAAAAACATAATCGATGTCAACCATTAATTTCGTCGAGTATTCCATCAAGAATTCCATACGTGAGATCATCGATATAGTTTCGTGCAATGTTCGAGTTTATCGGCAATTATCCAAACGATTACCGAACTTGACCCGAATCTCTTCTGCTTTGATTTTAATCGAAATTCAACGTAGCTAAGTGTCCGAGATTTCGAGAGTAGAATGTATATTAGATGTACTCGATGACTCGAAAATGATACGTAAGCCGAATGGAAAAATACATGGAAAGGAATGGGATCGAGTTTCTTATTGCGACGCATAAACCATTCCACGTGAGGTTATCGATTCGCAAGGGCGTATCCTGTTGAGAAGCCTTAAAAGCACGCGCATCTAATTTTCCTGTCCGTCTGAAATTGCTTTCTTCGTATTCGAGGTTGTCTATATACTACAAGGGGTTAGGAAGAAGAGGAAGGAGAAGGAGGAGAAGAAGAAGAAGAAGAAGAGGAGGAGGAGGAAGAAGAAGAAGAGAGGGATAATAAGAGAGTAAGAGTAAGAGTAAAAGGGTGGAAGAGAGGGAGATAGATAGTGAACGAAGGGGTGAACTTAGGAGGGCTAAGGAAGAAGGAAGAAGAGGTTGGAGGTCCCTTCTGGATGGTCGGTCGGTCGGTCGATCAGTCGACCAGCCGGCAGCCGGTCCTCCTGTTCCTGCAGTCGAGTTCCTGGATTCTCTTCTCCCTTCTCGCTTCGTAGCCGATTACAGAGCGAACAAGCAAGAGAGATAGACAGAGAGGGAGAGAGGGAGAGAGAGAGAGAGAGAGAGAGATGAGAAAGAGAAGAGAGGAGAGAGTGAGAGAGAGAGAACTGGCCGGGCAAATACAGGCTATGCATAACAATCGATCTCCCAGGAAACTATGGGGGCGGATGGTCAGCGGGCGGATAAAGCAGGAGGGTGGCACGACGTAAGGGAGGATGGCGGGTCGAGGGCGGATCAGGCGCAAGATGAGGGAAGTCTGAGATAGCCGGTACTGCCGGCCAACACCCCATCTGCTACCTCCGTTCGCCTTTCTAAACCAGGTTATCCGTACTACTAGACGGGTATTAGATACGAATGAGTCTCCGCGAGCTAACGTCGCCGCATTCGTTACCAGAGAAAGAGAAAGAGAAAGAGAGAGAGAGAGAGAGAGAGAGGAACTGAAACTCTCTCGCGGTTTACTGGAACACTATTGCATCGTCGAACTTAAAGATTTATCGAATCTACCGAGATCGAAGGATGGACGTTGATCGAGTTCACGCGTTGCGTTAGTCGTGTTAGAGGGTTTCCAACTTTCTCAGAATAATAGTATTATTTGTTAGAGATAAAGAATAAAACAAGTTTAAATAGTTCTTTTGATTCGATAAGATCGTTTCATGTTAGATCGATGACTTGATAACTAATAGTTTGATAAGTAGCTTTTAAAGCTTTCAGGAATAGTATCTTTGAAGTAGAAACGTATATGAGTAATAGATTCATTCATATAAGTTTCCCGCTTTTAGTATCGCCTCCGAATAGAGATAGAAATTTCGCATTTAGATCTTACAGATGTGAAACTTAAGCGAGAAGATCATAATCGTTACGGGAAATATTATCACGCGTACGTAATTGGAGACGCTTAAGAAGAAAGCCCTTAATAAGAAATCTAGCGACCGTGTCGTATATTTTTTTCTCGTCCTATTCGCTCGTAACCAAACGATATTTCTTTTCTTTCTTTTTTACACTTGCTATAAGAAGAACGGACGAACGGAAAGACGTCGACTCGCCGCGGAGATTCCGCGACGGCACGTCCGAGTCTCCGAGACGAGCGAAGCCATCGGTCAAGCAGCATTACGGAATTTGCATGTTATTTACTCGCGAGCCGCTGAGTACATTTGTTTGGATTATCCCTGAAATAAACTAGCCTGGCGCTCTTCTCCCGCATAGTACAGTCGATGTCCCGACATCGCAGAGAGTGCAACGCCGGCGACCTTGCCGGAGAAGTAGACAAATGGCCCTAGTTTGTCCACTTTATGCGTGTGCCTACATCATTCGAGAAACGCCGAGTTTCTTGAGCCATGTGATAGGTTAGACTTTTTCTTTACTTTGGTCACGTCGTTCTTCGTCACTTTCCGATAAGAATCGGGGAAGAACGAAGATATATCTGAAACTTCTCTACTATCTATCTATCCACATAGAACTTATTTTCTATGTATTAACATACCCGCACATAGAGATTAACTATAGTCAAAACTTGAAACTTTCAAAGTTTCTTTGTCTTTTCGATATATCTACGTCGTTGTTATAAATCTACCTCCAATCTACCTCCAAGAGAAAGAAAGAAACAAAGAAAAAGAATAGAGAGAGAGTGAGAGAGAGAAAACTCGATGGATAGTACAAGTTCAATAACTTTGACGAGTTTTCAAGAAAAATATCTTCGAATCCCTAATCGGTATTCATCAGAATTCATTTTAATACTTACGATTGCATGCATTCGTACTTGCAGAAATGGATCTTACGCACACACGCGAACTCACACTTATAATATACTATATACATATACGTGTACATATATATATATGTGTGTGTGTGCATGCGAATATGTGTACACACGGATGAAAGATAAAAAGATACTTGCGCTCTCGTATCGTCCTTCGCCGCTCAACTACGCGATATTCGCAAATTTATGGCAATTCCGTCAATTAAGTCGAGTGAAGCGGAGTCATAACATAAATATGTAAACGGCTACGACGAGAGCTCCCTTGCAACGTCCATATAAGCTGCGCTTGTCCATCAATGTCTCCGCGAAAGAGGTCCAACATGCTCGTAAATGCATACCCAACGAAATGCAACGGTCAGTGGCTATCATACGGTATGCTACGTGAGAAGATCGCCCGGTCGCATTCCTCGTTCTTTCGTAAGCACAGAAACTCAATCCTCTCTTCTCTACGTAGACGTACATCTACGCGTATGTACATCAATCTCAAGAATGTCTTTCTTGGATCATTCGTAGATCTTTCGGTGACCTTTGAAAACAAAGATCGTTCACAGAGATATATTATTATATTTTTCTTAATGACATTGTAAAAACGCGAATACGATTATCTCAACGTCGTATAAAATAATGATTTTTATTGCGATAACTTTTTTTATTCTCAATTCATTCGTCATTAACATATCGGAGGTTATATCGTTGCTTTGCAATCTCTCTTAACTAAATGTTAATGAAATTCTTAGTTTGTTAATTAAAAAGAAAAAGAAAGGTAAAAAAGGAGACATTGAGAAATATTTTCATAACGACAATGTATTCGCGATCGAACAGCGACAGCCTTTTTCTTTATCCACCCTTTTCCTTCCGATTTAAACTTCTTAAACGATTTCTTAATTCGCCGTGCTTTCGACCCTTTGCTTTCCATCGCCGTTTCGGTCGTTCGTCCGTTTTCCTGCCGTCGTCTCTTAATTTTGTGAAACCCTTGCAGCCTTGAAATCTCCACCCTTCTTCGTCCCTTTCTCTCTCTCTCTCTTTTTCTCTCTATCTATCTATCTTTCTCTTTCGCTTTCTCTCCCTCTTTCCCTCGATCTCGAGCGAATGTAATTAATGTTTAGCATCTACATTATTTGTTTAGTTTCATTTCATTATCCTCGAAGGCGTCGACTACGACGATTTTATGCAAATAGAGACGAGGGGTGGATAAGAGGGAGAAACGAACTTTCATGCCCTTCCATCCCTGTATTCTACCCTTCGCCTTTCCTATCTTTCTTCATCCCTCTATCTACCTATCTTTCTTCCTTCCTTCCTTCCTTCCTTCCTTCCTTCCTTCCTTCCTTCCTTCCTTCCTTCCTTCCTTCCTTCCTTCCTTCCTTTCTATCTTTCATCTCTTTCGTCTCGAGTTGACCGGTTTCCCAGAACAAGACTCTTATTGTTATTATTATTACTATCATTACTATGATCACAATCGTGGAACGATTGCCATCGTTATTTCGTCGGTCGCTTCGGCGGCAGGAATAATAAATGCCATTCATAATTCATCTCGTTTTCTTTGACGCTCATTAATCCTACCGAACGTATCTCATTATAGTCTGCGTTATCAAGCAGATATTCTCTCTCTTCCTCTCTCTCTCTTAACGAAAACTTTGTGTTAAGAAACGTGAAGTATTCATCTAACGTAAATCTTAATTGTTTACAATTACGTAAACAACACGAAATACTTTTGTTCTTTGAATCTATCACCAGGATTCTGCGATCTCACTGGAAATAGATTATACGTATTATATTACGAATTGAATCACATCGTCCTATATTTTCCATAAAGCGTAGACTTAATAAATCTTTGTGATGTATATAGGCTATACATGCATGAACGAGCCACATATACGTATATCTATATATCTATGTTCGTACATACATGCATACGTACGTACGTAGGTACGTATATACATACATATACACCTAACTACCGCGCAGGAGTGGTAAAACAGTTAAAGGATAAATGCGGTGGCGGAGATACGTTGACGTTAAATTGAAACGCCTCGTCGTCGAGAATATTTGACCGCGGGCGATTATGCGTGGGAGAACGAAGAGGGATGAGAGAGAAAGAGAGAAAGAGAGAAAGTGAGAGAGAGAGAGAGAGAGAGAAAGAGAGAGGAAGGCAGAAAGCCAGAGAATGAGAGAGCGAAGAGTAAAGAGGGGTTACAGCGAACGAATCGTTCACGTGCACGTACACGCACGACGCGATACGAGATTTGCGCGTGCGTATATCTTTCTCTCTCCTTCTCCATCATCTTCTTCCCTCCCCTCTCTCTCTCACTCACTGTTTCTCTATCCCTCTATCTCTCTATCTCTTTCTCTCTCTCCTCGGTTAATGAGACACATTCACAAAGTTTGTCCTGGCCCGAGACGAGTCGATTGTACGCTGAGAATTAGCTTTTCAATTCAGCCGTGCCATGTGCGGCCGCGCTCGCGCGCACGCCAACGCAAAGCGAAGAACTTACTGAGAACCGTACTGCCAAAGTTCGAGCGAATTTAAATACGTCGTCGTCGTCGTCGTCGTCGTCGTCGTCGTCGTCGTCGTCGTCGTTGTCTGGATAAGTCGCGAACGACACGCTCATCGACCTTCGTCTATGTCGAGTACTTTTCGAGCGGCACCCTCTTCTTCTCGTCGAACGAGGGTCTTTTGTCTTCCCTTACGAATCACACCCTTCGACAATTCTTCTTCTACTTCTTTCTTTTTTTTCCTTTTTTTTTTCTTTCTTTTCCTTCCCCTCTTGTAATCCGATCTTTCGATGATCGATCTCTAGATATGATCGATTTTTTACTTTATTGTTAAGACGTTCCGTTACCGAAGTGAATCTTTTTTTTTCGAATAAACCCTACTCGTATAACTTTTTTTTCTTCCTATATGCATACGTATATACCGATTTATATCTATATATCAAATACTTATAAGTAGTTATGATTATATAAAAATATTGTTTTCATTGAATTTCACGTATCAACGATATCAATGCGATAAAACGAAAAGTGTTAGTAGAGTGGAATAAAAGAACGGAATATTTGGGAGGGAAGAAAATGTATGGAGCGGGCAGATTCTCTGAAAGATCAGTACCGCTTATACCGGCGACCCTTTTACGCGCTTAATCTTCTCGGCGACGAATTCACACGTTCCGCTTTTCGTTACTTTAGTCGTTTTCGAAAGGTAGTGGTAGGGGCAAGATAGAAAAATATATATATATATATATAGACATTCCTATTATATATATATACACACACACATACACACACATATCTATATGTAGAAAAAAAGAGAAAGAGGAAGAGAGAAAAAGGCAGAAAGAAAATGAGTAGAGTCTCGAGTATGAGTACAAGAGCGAAAGAGAGAGCGAGCGAGAGAGAAAGAGAGAACCAACACGAAAGGGATGGTCTCGCTGGCGCTTTTATTATCCGGTTTTAATTTAAGCAACGCTAGTCGTTCCGTCACGGCTCCGGGGTGCGAATTAAGCGCGAGCACCACGTATCCGGCGCTTTTCCTCTCCCACCAGATCCTCTACCACTACCAGATATCCTACCACCACTATCACCGTCATCCTCAGACAGTCTCCGTTACGTGGTAGTACGACTACTACGGGCAAGGATGCGCGCTAAGGCATAATTAAATGTGTGTGTTTTGATAAATGCACACTCTCGCTGGCCGGATACAAGAAGCGAGCGGCCGATGCGCCCATACCATCCGCTTACCCATGAAACTTTCCGAGAAGTGTCTACACAGCTCGTGCCTGCTGCGTTTCTCCATCGTTTCCCCGTTCGAATCTCTCCCACCATCCCCCATTCACTCACTATCCTTCTCTTTCTCCTCCTCCTGTTCCTCCAACTCCTCTTACTCTTACCTCTCCTCCTCACCATCCCCCGTTCTCCTCCTCCGTCTCCAGCGACGCCTCGATTCACCGTGATAGGGATTTGTGTGTTAGGCGGCCGGTTCTCGAGCGTTACTGCTACTGCTGCTAGCTACTCCTACTGGCTGTTGCTGTTCCTGCTGCTGTTGCTGTTGCCGTTGCTGTTGCTGTTGCTGTGCTGTTGCTGTTGCTGCTACTACTACTGCCACTAATACTAATGTGTTCTGTGTCTCTCCTATTGCTCGAGAAACTGCTGATTCGAAATTAACGAAAATTAATTGGCAACGTCGCGATATTAATTCCCGAGATTAATTCCATGGGACGTAGTGTTAATTGATATTTCTTGGTATGTTAGACAGAGGGGGAAACAGAGAGAGAGAGAGAGAGAGAGAGAGAGAGAGAGAGAGAGAGAGAGAGAGGGTTTGGAGAAGATCGAAGACAATCTTTATAGAAATTATTAATCCAAGTCTTTATATTTTATTTTATCATAGTTTTGATTAGATCAGTTATAAAACGTCGGAAGAAAAGTAAACACGAATGTAAAAGATCGAAATGATCCTTTCCACTTTTGCTTAAGAATATATATTCCTTATGAGAGAATCAAATGTATCTTCCAAGAACACCGATAAGTAATAATGAGTTATTTAATCGTTAAGCCTCCAAGCAATTCCCTTCGTGATATCCAAAGAAGATAGCGCTGTAACGAGATCAGAAAATGAAACATGCGTCGTTAAGAATACCTGTAAGCTGATCATTAGACGAACGAAATGACTTCTCGTTAAGAGAGTAAGATACGATAATATATAGCTATATATACATGTATATATACTTATGTACGTACTCATAAATATATATATGTATACATACATATGTATATACATACCTATATATTCTTCGGCAATGAATTTTCTTCAATCGAGAGATGTCACACAAGAGTTCTGTCTATTAACGGATAAACGGCTCGCACAATTAAAATTTTTAAAAGCTGTCCGCTTGGGCAAAGAAAAATATATAAAGAATGAAGAATGAGAAAGAAGAACGAGACACGAAGGATAGAAATAGTGAAAGCTTCTCGCGGCAAGATAGTCTGGAGAACTCGTAAAACATAATATAATTAAACATAAAAATATCTCGCGCGAGCGCACGAGGCCGGCCCGTTGAGCAAGGCAAAAATGAATAAAAACTGCTCTTTATTACAATGAGCTTTAATTAACGCGCACTGCGATGACGCATCTCTCTCTCTCTCTCTCTCTCTCTCTCTCTCTCTGTTTCTTTCTCTTTCTCTCTTTCTCGCACGCACAGCACACTTTCTCAACTTTCATTTACAGTGTCTGAAAGCGCCCGCGCCAGTACTCTTGCGAGTTTGCTGCACTGGCCGAGCAGAACGCGTTCGTTACAACGTCGTTGCTCGCATAAAGCATAGGTACATAATTATGCACGACCCAGCCCACAGTCGGCACCCTCCTCTTCCTTCTTCCTCGCTACTACCAACTTCCCTTTGAGGGGTGAACGAACGCGTGATTCGTCTTGAGCGAGTTTTGAAAACTTTTTCGAACGCTCTAATCCCTTAGTTCCATATTATCACTTTATTCGTTACTTTATCTCGAGACACATACTTTTATCGATCGATTCTTGAACGACAGTCGAATTCGTCGGAACTTTATTTCGAAATACATATTCGTTTGATCTCTTGATAAATCTAATGTACGATATTTCCTAAACGATAACGGGCGATACGTATATAAGAAAATAACTATCTTCGTAGTACTTGTATTAAGAAATTACGTTAACGTGTATCTCCATTGAAAAATTATTCAAACAGTTTGCTTAGAGACGACGTTAGAAAGATCTACCAGATTCATCTTGTTCGAAAACGTTCAAAGTTTCGCGTCGATAGCGTTGAACGATGAACGAGCGATAGGATGCGAGCGGTAAAACGATGTAACGCACGAGCCGAATCGCAACGAGAGATGATTATCATCGTCGAGCACCGGCTGGTCAACCGGCCACTGCTATAGCGCAACAGAAGCGGAGAAGTTTGTCATAGGTTAAACGTGTACACTCGTCGTTTTGAAAGTAATAAATTTCATGGCGCCGGTCGATGCCTCGCCGTCAGGTTATGCGCGAAAGTTGAAATTTATGCCTGGTTGTTTATGATCGCCGAGTGATAAGGGATCTACGCCGCATGACAAATGATCCCATAATGAAAAGTGAAAGATACTGGGCGCGTAGTAGCACCGCCACCTCCGCCTCCGCCTCCGCCTCCACCTCCACCTCTAGTTCCAACTCTCTACCTCTTCCTCCACCGCCACCGTCACCACCACCATCACCACCACCACCACCAACGCTAGCGCTGTTGCATAAATTTCAATGATTTAATGCGTCGCGCGCTCGCGCGCACGTGCCTCTCTTGCTCTGTATGTATCGTCTATTGAAACAGTGAGAGAGAGAGAGAGAGAGAGAGAGAGAGAGAGAGAGAGAGAAAGAGTGTGAGAGAAAGAGGGAGAGAGAGACAGAGAGTAGTCGAGATCGATAAAACTTGGATCGTATGGTCCACGAATTCTGCTGGATCGAGACGAAAAGTCATTGATACTGGTACGCTGCGAATGTTTATCGTTGCTCGCTGCCAGGCACTAGGTCAAACGCATAGCATATGGAAAAGCACTGTTTCGATAGATATACCTATCGATATCGTTCTACGTTCGACGAGGACACTCCTACGTATAAATCCTTTTAAGGAGTTTTACAAAATAGGACGATTCTGTACGACTCGATAAGATCGTACAAGTGATTTGATTTGACAAGTCGGACATACGTTGCCAGAGAAATTTCATTTATCAAACAATTCCCATTCGATTCTAGGAAATTCGCTTGTATTATTCATTAGTCCAAGACGATAAAGATCGTCGGATAACTTCTTGTAAAAATGTTTACCCTTTATGGTCTCCTCTGAGAGGTGATTTCATAATCATCGTAGACAGAAATTCGAATCTAATATTTATTTATACGACATATCCTTATTTCGGAATGAAGATATTTTTGGTTTTGTTATTTTGGATATAATCTGAAATCACGTCGTATCGATTGGTAATTAAAAGTGAAATTTTACGTATCTAATAATAATCCTATAATTTTACTTCTCGACGATTTTCTTCTTCTAATCAAAATAGACTCTCTTTAGAAGGCAATAGGTTATTTTTATCGGATTAGCCACGTAGGTGCAGAGAGACGAGGCGATAATCCGAGAGTCCCCTCTCGCGACACTGTAATCGTTAACGAAAACGATCGTCTCGTACGGCAATGACCACGTCGTAGCACGGAAATCGTCGTTAGAAACGGTCGATCGATGGTCGGAATAACGCTTGGAAACGCTGGCTAGGCTGCTCTCTCCGGCTGGTAGGTTAGGTAGGGTGCTTAGGTGTTACAATGATTATCCGAGAGGGACAGCGAAAGGTAATTATGCCCGATAGAATCGGTGAGTGCGAGTGAGACACCGGTATACTTTACTCCAACGAAGAAACGGAGAGGGGACGAACTGAGTTGCGCCAGCGCGAACGAGAAGGACGGCGAATTCTCGTAATTACCCTTGAAGTGAGCTGCTTTCGGCTCAACCTACGGGCCGAGCCTTCGAAACTTCGAGAATAAATAGTGTTCCGTTGGCGATTGGACTTTACCGGGTCAAAAGAGATTACGCTAGAATCGGGAGAGATCAAAAGAGAAATAGAGGGATATCGATTTATATGAATCGCATAGAGAACCCAACGCTAAAATGAATTTTCTTATTTACCCCCTTCGAATGTAAAGGACATTGTCAACGTTTACTATCGGTTGAATAAATTTTATGCAGTTTCCGAAAGAAAAAACATTAATGGAACATCGACGTTGAAGAAAGAAAGAAAGAAAGAAAGAAAGAAAAAAGAAAGAAAGAACGAAAAAAGAGGGGAAAAAAAAGAAAAACAGAGATACTACCCTGGTTGAAACAGTCATCTTCGTTGATGAAATAATGGAATTCTTAACGAAACGATTATTGACCCGCTTTAGGTAGTCGCAGAAAGGTGACGACAATGGAGAGGCGTCGCTTTAGAGGCGTCGAAGAGAACGAGAAGAAGGGGTTTCTACCACCAGTACCGTCACCAATACCATCGCAATCTTCTCTTCGTGTCGTTGACTAAGATTTAATCCGTTAATCTATTCCAGTAATAAGGAATCCATAATGAGTCGCAGCAGATATCTATAACCTCAATGGAAGAGGGTCGAGCGCAGCTCGGTTACGCGAACGAGGCAGAGGTCGCGAAGGCGAAGGGAGAGAGCGAATGAGAAAGAGAGAGAAAGAGACAGAGAGAGGGAGGAGGTGAGAAGGAGGAGAGATAGAGATAGATAGAGACAGATAGGATGAGGGGAGGGTGGCGGGTTGCGGAAAGAGGAGAAGGAAGATAGAATTGGCGGGGAGAGGATCCTGGTAGGGGGTTAATTAAGCCGTCCTAATATAACTTCTCCTCGACCCCCCGAGTTATCGAGTATTATTCCGCAAATGTGTCGACCTCAAAGACAATGCCATTCCGGGAAAATTTATTTGTGTCGTTGTACACCCAACGTCCCCACTACCAGCACCACTACTACCATCACAACCAGTAACACTACCACCAACATCGCTGACGTTGCTACTAGCACGACTACCGACAGCACCACCACCTCGAAACAAACTCGACGAAACTTCTGCCAGGCAGCTCGTGCAACTTAATTAAACCGACCGTGGCCGCGGTCCTGCACGAAGTGTCAAGCCGCTTGCTTGCTCTTTTTTTCCCCCTCTTTTCTTGCGCTTCTTCTACTGTATATCTCTTTTTCTGTTGTGTCTTTTTTCGGAAGTTTTTTTTTTTTTTTTTTTTTCTTTATTTTCTCTTTTTTCTTTTTTGTTTTGTCTTCCTTCCCCGAACCCGAGTACATCTCAAGAAGATCGATTAGATTCGTTTTAGTTAAACGTTTTTGAATTACTTAAGATTACTTGTAACCTCGAATAGATATCTTTCCTACGATTATTTAGACCAAAATGTATTTGTTTCCATTAACAAAACGCATTCTCCTCTCCGATTTAATTCTTCGAGACGTCGAGATCGTTAGGATGATTGTGCGAGAGATCGTCGCTTTCCTTGGCGAGTCGTCGCTCGCGACGCCGTGGAAGACAACTTCTCAGAAGTCATCAGTGCGAGCACTCGACGTACGTTAAGAGATCCACTTGCTCCTATGTCAGAAGGGGGGAATAAATTATTATTGCGCTTGTAAATCCGGTCAATCTCGTGGACGAACTCTCTTAGCGCGTAACAACACGAGAGCTGTATCAAAGTACGTCTTCTAAGATGGCCTTAGCTTAATGAGAATGATTTTCAAGATAAAATCGTGTTTCGAGTTTATGAAGAAAAAAAAAGGAAAAAAGAAAAAAAGAAAAAAAATCCTAAGTGATAATTATCATAGATTATATAAGAATATTTCGATGAGATCTATAATCGATCGAGACGATCTTTTACGATCGGGACAAAAACGATTCGATTATATCTCGGCGACAATAAGTGTCGATGAATTGTCTTACGTCACGAATGCCTCAAATTTACCAAAGCGTAAGTCCATACGTGGAATGAGTTTATTCCGAGAAGACTCGTTCTCCGCGGCTGATTTCTGCGCGCAAGTCCTTGAGTTACACAATCCCGGAGCCAAGCAAAATCATTAGCAGATGCCGTGGTGTTAATGAGCGTAATTCTAGATGTTCCGGCGATACTACAACGGTCGGTGGTTCTCTCTTAAGATGATTATTCCTCCTGCGTTTTACTGGGAATATTTGCGTTATCGTAAGAAACGGACGAGAGAGGATGAAAGAATGAATAACGATCGATATCGTTCCTCCGACTTAAGCTCGTGTTAGCTAGCTATCTACGTACTATCAATTCAACTTATTAGAATCCTCACATATATGGGTTTTATTATAGGAGAGGAAAGATCAAATAGTATCTAAAAATAATATACACAGTTAATCAACTATAGTGTATATTCGACAGTGCTACTCTATGAAATTAAACGACGCAAATGAATCTCATTCTGATTCGCCTACGTAAATTAACATATTTGAAATATACACGAATCCTATTCATTCTCTTTAGTCTTTCGAAGTAACATAAAAGCATCGTTAACTTATTAAAGCAGATTGTTATACTCATTTACACTATCTGCGACTACTTATTTGTCTTATCCAACAATATAGGTAGTACTCGTCGAGAATATATTTAAAAGCATCCTTGATAATCGTCTATAAAGCCGTGGCAAAGACTTTTAACGGTATTCCAAAATCACGTTAGTTAATCTCAGCCGAGGTTTCACAAGGAAGAGGACGACGACGACGACGACGACGACGACGACGGGGACGTAATTTCCATCTCTTTGATTTTTGGCAACCTCCCCGATATCAACGACATCTTTCGACGTTCTCTTCGTCGTGTCGTCTTAAAGCGTCCAACGTTTGGACGAATTTCGTTGCTCGTACCTCAGCTTGCTCGTTCTCTTTTGCTCGTTCCTGTCTTTGTCGATTTCGGTGAGCGTATAGCAAAAGCCTTGGCTTTTGCATCGACTATGTAGACTATACTATGGACGATCTAATAAAGTCTCCCCTCGTACGGGCTAACGTTATTCGGCTCTTTGACATTTTCATCGTAGTACGACAAGCAACGCTCGGAAGTTAGACACACTCTGACTCCGAGGACAAACCAAAGCGAATCATCTCGACTTCTTCTCCTTCTAAGAAACTTCATGAAAAGACACTTTCAACGTTGAATATGTCTTTGCTAATCTATGAACGGCTCGTTAAGCTTGGACTCTTTAGATAGAAGCGAGATAGCGAATAGAACGTGAACGTAACACGCTTCGCGACGCGCTAAATTTGTGTCCGGAATGACACTCTTGGCAATTCCCCTTCTCCTTTCCCCGATCCTTTCGAACGATCGAGAAGGGGTTTGGAGAGGACGCAGGATAGAGTTGGGTTGGGTTTGCGAGTGCCGCGATGCCTCACGGTATTATCGATCATTCGGCAGGCCTCATAATTAGCAATTAACTATATCCATTAGTCCCTGATATAATTACCATGTGCTCCTACTACCGACGCTTAACCTGCCGCCGTCTGCGCGAAGCTCTCGGCGGACGGTTGCGATGAGGGCGGGAAAGGAGAAGGAGAGTGGGGAGTAGGAGGGGAAGGCTGATTTTCGCGGCATTAGCAGGTACATCACGATAATTATACGATCGATTATTCTAGGAGACGAGGAGTGCCGAGGTAGGAAGCGAAAATTGCTCCCTAAGCCCTATATCTCGTGCTCGCCCCTATCGAACTCTCTCCCTCTCTTCTTCCCTCTTCCTCTCCCTTACCCTCTCTCTCTCTCTCTCTTTCTCTCTCTCCCTCTCTCTTTCTCGCTCGACCATGCTCTTCGACTTCGATCGAACCATCCTTCTCTGTTTGCGATAATTCAGGGTCCACTCTGGGTGCTCGAAAATTTATTTGAAATTAGATCGATCGTCCCGATTTCTTTGCGATCACGTTTGAAACGAAGGTACGAGACGTAGTAGAAACGCAACCGGCGATTCTTCTCAAACGAATACAAAAGTTCGTTTGCGAATACAATTCTATCTAATAGAAGTCGACTAAATTTATCCTGTCCGAGTTTGAAGATTTTCGATTGATTATCCCTCGACCCGTTTGACGCCGACCGAAACACGCCATAGTTTCGGCCGTGACGAATAATATATTTTTGTCCCCGACGATTTATGCGGAACCACCAAGATACGTGTTACCTATACATGTATTATATACATATATGTATGTACGTATGTACGTTCGCGTACCGAGAAACTGGGTCGTTTAATTCCGACATTAAATATAATTAAAATCGTTAAAATGGTTATTACGAAAAGGGTCGTGGTAATAAAGTCTCGAGTTCGTCTTTATGAATTCCAAACGACTTCGCAGGCAAAGTTATTACAGATACGAATTCGACGTTTCCAAAAGCGTCGACGAAGAAAAGCTTGTTAGACGGAGGTAAAAGAAAAAAAGAGAAGAAAAAAGAAACAGAAAAGAAAAAGGCGCAAGGAATATCCGATAACGTTAACGACCGACATTACGAAACATTCTTCTTTTCGATCCGCGACAAACCCAAAATTTAATCACCGTAGAAGCTTGGAAAGGCACGAACGCATCATATATGAAAGGAATTAGCCGCACGAGACGGCTAATCCCGAAGCGAAGCAACGCGCGTCCTTGCACCAGGCCGACCGAAACTTTCAGCTTTGGTAATTATTATCGTGGGATTGGTATAACCGTTGATTATGGCTATTATGAACTGTCGGGAGCAAATATAAGAAGGTCAGGGGGAAAGGAGGCTTGGGTGTGGGTCGGTAGTTGGAATTAGCGGTGGCTAGGATCGGCCTAGAACTATCTTGGATGCCGCTGATTGCGGAATTAGAATTTATATGGATAGCCGCACGCGAGCACCCAGTGATTCTCAATGAGTCGCTCGGCTTGCTCGGCCAGAACGCAACCCAATGAGCCTCGTGATTCGAACGGTCTGTTTTCCAGCGGCCCGATTTACGATTAATTCTGAAAGCTCTCGATATACCACTTAATTCGGGCACCGATATCAGCGATTAACGTCGTGCAATGATGTGCCGCCACCCCTTTTGTCCCCTCTGGATTCACCTCTTCCTCCTCCACCTCCTCTCTTTCTCTCTATCCACGAGCCCTCTATGCCAAACCGTGACTCCCAAACAGTTACCCGCGTGCAATGAAATTACGGCTACGTTTCCCGTGGAAATAATCTAATTGAATTACGCGTCGTTATCGTTTTCGTAACAACGCCACTGTAAACGACCGCTCTTTGAATTTAATCTCACCGAAAGTGCCGATTCTGATCAACGACCGCCTCAACTACTTCTCGCAAAAACTCTCAAGTTTGTCTCAAGCTGTCAGACTTTGACGAAAAGTTTTGTAGGATTCCCGTTTTCATTCAATTCGGAAACACGGTTAGTTTTGACAAATTTAACGATTTCTTTTGGATCGTCCAAATTTGTCGAATCCATTCGTTCATAATCATGAACGCGATTAACAAGCAGAGCAAAGCCTTGTACCGGGTACGAGGTAAAATAAGGTATGAGCCTCTCGTGGTACAATATTTGTCATCGACTTTCTTCGCTCGCGAAATCCGTACCACGTTCGATTCTCTTATGCATATGTAAGAGCTGTGCCCGGTACTCGAATTGATGAAATTCCCAACATTAATTGTATCACAATGGTAATTGAATCTGCGGAGCGCCGTCTATTTGAACAATAGTTGGTTATATTATGTAGATTTGCCGTCCGACCCTCTTCCTTCTCCTCTACCTTCTCTTCCTAGTCTACCCACCCCTTATCCACCCCTTGCACCTACCTACCATCTATCCACTCTTCTCTTCCTCCTTCTCTTCCTCCTCCTCCTTCTCTTCCTCCTCCTCCTCCTCCTTCTCTTGTTCTTCCTGGTTGCCGACGACGGTTGCCGCGGCACCGCCTGGCTGTTTAAACACAGACGATATCAGAATTACCAGAACTAGCGTACGGAGTTAGCCGGGTTAGGTGCTGCCTCGACTACGCTCGCCATTATCATAATTGCAAACGGAGTTCTATCAACGCGACTTGGGTTGACCTCGTTGCGATAGGACCGTAGAACCTTGATGACACTGCAAAGATCCTTCAAAATATTCTGACTTTCTTTAGATCGATAGATACTTCTTAAATGTAGATATGTATCTTATAAATTCGGATATTCATAATTTAATTGAAATGAACAAATAAATGATCTTGAAAATTATTCGAACTCTTAGGTATTCTGATTCTGCCTCAACATCTTTTTATGTGCCATTGTATGATCATTTTTTATTACAAAATGTTCTATTTTTATTAGAATAAACTATATGAAACAGCGCGTTTTTTCTCCTAGTAAAAAAAAAAAAAATTACCAAAAGGTTAAAAGATTTTAAATCTTAAATCGTGACGTTCGTGAAATATCTTTCGAAATAATCGTTCCCAAGATGTTACGAAGGACTTTGGTATTCGCGATGATTAATTGGAATCGTTAGGTCACGTCGGTACGTTCGGTACTTGTTTATGAGAAAAATCCCGTTACATTGTGAACGTATCTACATATCTATCTACCGATGCACACGTATGAACGTGCTAGTGATATTTTGCTAATCGCCCACGTTGGGACTATCGGGGACGGTTCGGGCATGTGCTATGATACATCCAGGATGACGGTGGAGGGACGGACCTGTGACGATATTAGGGACGTGTTAGGTTTGCCGAGGGATCCCTCCGGGGACAACAAAAGGACCACACGCACCGGGACGTACCAATGGACAACGTCATATTGCGTCGAAATTGCTCTCGCTCGGTTACTCGCGAATCTTCCAACGCGAAGCTTTTCAATTTTTCTGCTGGACCCGCATGAAAATGTCGCGTTGCCCGTTCAAAAACGATCCTATGTAGGGGCTTTTTTCTTTTTAGATTTCGCGCCAGCAAAAGCGTACAAATTTTTAGATTGCGAAACTCGGATGGTTTAAAAACTATACCACGATCTTTTTCTTTTTCATAATGAGTAAATTATCTTTGGGACGGTTTATTCCCTACGAAAGAAAAAAAAAAAAAAAGAAATTGACAAATTTCGAACGATCTTATTAGCTCATTATCGATCAATATTAAAATATCAATGAGATTCTTATCAATATCGAAAGAAAGATCGGAAAGCAATAACAATTTTTATCGAACTTCGATATAATCGAGATCAAATAAGCAACCAGTCCACTATAACTCGAACAATTGAACGAAACCGTGACGCTAGTCGACACGTCACGATTTAGCCGCGTCTTCGATCGTTCCTGAATTTCCAGGATTCTGGAGCGCTTTTGACGGCCATTCTGGCATTAGACCGACTCGTGTGTTAGGCTAGCCAGACCAGTCGACGTACGATGGCACACGATGTGCTAGCGGACTTTGCTCAGTGGCGATGGTGTTCTCTCGGTGGTGCTGCTGCTGCTACTGCTGAGTTGGTAGCCCTGCCTGGCTGTGCCTGCCTGCCTGCCACCACCTCATTTGAATTTCTAATTAGGAAACCTCCATGCAATTATTGGATTAATGTAAATTACGAGAGCTGGCTCGGTCTCCGCCACCGCTACCGCCACCGCCGCACGAGGGTGGAGCTTTCTCTCTCTCCCTCTCTCTTGTTCGTTCTCTTTCTCTATCTCTCTATCTCTCTGTCTCTCTCTCTCTCTCTCTATCTCTATCTCTCTTTCTCTATCGCTCTGTCTGCTTGTCCGTCTCTCTCTCTTTCTCTCTCTCGCTCTCCGAACGAGCACCGTTTCTCTTCTATCGCCGTTCTCCGAGTCTCCCTTTCCTTCTCTAAGTCTCTCTCTCTCTCTCTCTCTCTTTCTCTCTCACTGACTCACTCTCCTCTTCTCAGCGGGGGTTGGGGATAATTAAAATCCGTTGATTAATATGTAAATTTAATAAGATTACTGTTCTAGGAATGCCCGGTGCAGACAAGCGGCTGTACCCCGCGACTCCTTGTATCGAGAACGGAGGGTACAGCCAGCATCGTTGTAGCCTTTGATTGTCATTCAAGCTAGACAAGTGATACACTTTCAGTACAGAACGTTAGAATGGTTATTGTTTGTACGCTTTCAATCATTCCTTTTTTTCGAATCGTTCCTTACGAAGCACGTTCGATCGTCGCGAAATTAAATCTTCGATTCGATTATTACTTTACAATAAATACACAGATAGAAATCACCAAAAAATCGTATTCTCGATGACGAATCATTAATTCGAAAAAAAAGTGACGAGCAGTCAATCGAGCGAATTGGATATCGTCCGATATCTTTGGAAGGTTCAGCTCCCTCCCCTTTCACTCTCAATCCACACCCCCATCATTCGCTTTTCGTGCTGGGGCTTTGACTAAAAATACAATTTGAAAAATCCAACAATGCAGAGCGATTCGCGCGAGAATGCATCGAGCGGGACGCCGAGCACCGTCATTTATTGTCCCCGGGCCCGACACAATACGCGCGATTGGCGGGCACAGGATTTTTACAACGTTCGCCGCTCGTGACTTTTTTGCGCTTCGGCACGTCAACGTAGCACCACCACCACCACCACCACCACCACGACAAACGCTAACTCTTTCTATCTATCCATCTCTTTTTATCTTCTTCACGCCATTTTTTTCTTCCCCCCTCACATCTCCCACTCTCTTCTCGCCCTTCCTCCTTTTTTTCGCGACCGACGGTGCACGCGTGCCATGCCGCAGCAGCTCGGCTTTCGCGGATGGTAAAGGAGGTGGAGAAAGGTGGTGAGGCTCGAGGGGTAGAGAGCAGGAGGTGAGCTATATAATCGTCGACGCGTTACCCCGTGCTAGACGATTTGCATACAGGAGCAGAAAAGTGGTGGCTACGCTGATTTCGCTCACGTACTGTCTTTTTTCAACGTTCCCTGCATCCTTCTCTCCTCCTTCTCCTCCTCCTCTTCATTCTCCTTACCCTCCATCCGATCTAACGCTATCCCATTCCACGAGAAGCAGCAGCTACTACCAGGACCTACTCATTGCCGTAGTAATCCTCACAAAAAAGCGGCATTGGATTTCGAGAAATTCAACTCCCGAGGTGGCGCATGTGCCAAACCGTTTATACTCTCTCTCTCTCTCTCCGTATATGTATATTTATGTTTTCTCGTCCGTGTGATACAACGATTTTCAAAGCTTTCCTTTTGTTTAACTCGAAAATATTTGGAACGCTTATCCTATCGAAGATACTATTCCTACTTGTTTCAAACATCGAACAAGCGATTATCCTAGTTTCTCATAAAAGGGGGAGAGAGATTATCTCATAATTAAAATGTTTTATTTACGTGCATATAAAGCACACGAATATTAAATCCATTTATCAATTCGATTTATAAGTCATTCGGGACGTCACAATTAAACCTGTTAGCATAAACCGTAGTTTTTGTATTTCGCTTCGATCATTTATCCATAGGAACTCCCAATCTGGCTACGTTCGTACCACGTGACAGTTGCTTTCAGCATTCCCATTGTAATTCGTTTCATCGACGAATAGAGAAGAATTTCTTGCGATTGGCATTCCCTGGAGGACAACGGTGACCGCTCGAAATGCGGGATCATTGCCAAAGATCGATACGATTTTTCATGGACTTGTATGTCTCTCTCTCTCTCTCTCTCTCTCTCTCTCTCTTTGTATGTGTGAGAGAGAAAAAAAAAGAGAGCGAAGAAAAAATCCATTGGTATACCGTTATTCCCCCAGTGAATCTGTCACAGTTACTATCCACCCCTTTTGGCTGTGTGCACCATACCACTTTCGTCGCTCATGCAACGAAGGTTGACGCGTTCTCTCGCTGGCACACGCGCGCGTTCCCTTTCTCGTATCGGCACGATCCTACCTTCTCTCTATCTCTTCTACGTATGTATGTACGTACATAGATACACACCTATACTTTGAATGTATAACACACGTAGAAAAAAAGAGCGCACGCGAGAGATAGAGATAGAGATAGACGCGCGAAAACGAGCGGACTGCACACCGGCAATTCGGCTACTAGCAAACCCAATAAAAATAATGCACTTTCGCGCATTTGCAAATGAACGTTGTCATTTTATTTCATCGGGAACGAGTCACGGCACAGCGCACTCTACTCGCTTGCCAGCGATGTCCGCTCTGCCACTGATAATAATTATGGATATCGAGAATGGTTATCGCTGACGGTACGGAGTATTAATGTCCTTTTCTCGCACGTGCCGATAAAGAAATTAATCTGCTCCGGTATTCATAATCGTTAAAGACTGTCTAATTCATTCTTCTTTTTTATATTTTTCTCTTTTGCATCGTTTTGTTCTTTTTCTTCTTTCTTCGTCTGACCTTCTGAACCAACGAGAGAAAGAGAGAGAGTATTAATTATAATGGAATAATTTTTTTCTATTGCTGCTTGCAATATTTAAATATTGTTTAGTTACAATATATTCGATGACAATAGGATATTCTGCATTGGCATATGTTAAAAGTGATATCATGCGTTCACTCGTTAACTCGACGTTATCAATTATGAAATTAACAACGTGATATTATAGATTGTAAAATAAAAACAGAATGATCTTTCGTCCTTAATTTATATGTCGACGTAATGATGATACTCCGTAATAATATTTGAGACTATAGTATAAAAAACTCTCGTAAAAATGGCACAAACGTCTTGGTCCATACCTGGTACGTCGGGTTGCGCTCGTGCGCACACCCCACGTGATAATAACATTAAGCTTTATTTAGGTGAAATTTAACTTTAAAACGTGACTCGCGGTAATTATGCGAGAGTGAAACAATGCCTGCGGAGGCTGAGCCCCTCGCGTGATATATAATAGCGAGCCGCGGTGCGAGTTTTTGCAAGACAAAGGTGTTTTATATCGTCCTCCACCTCCACCACCACCTCCACATCGTACGCCGCTTTGTATCTCCACCTTTGAAATCAGGAAGTTTATGTACTTCGCGCTTTAGCTTTATCTACGATTATCCATTGTTGAGAAACGTCGAAAATGAGTTCCAACGCGTTTCTTCTTAAACGTTGAATTAAATAATATTTAAACGTAAAAACGAAATGTTTAAATAATTCAACTTTTTAATATCGAAATACTATCGAGCAAATTTATATGAATTACAATTTTTTCTATCTTACGTATTTTTTATCGTTAATCTTAGATCTCCAAACATAAAAACTAGTTTATTACAGTAGATATGATCATATTATATAAAAATATAATTTATTCACAGCGAATCAAATTTTTCCACCTTCGAACAGTTGACGATGATAATAACAATAGTAATAACAACAACAATGATACTAATAATAATAATAAAGATAATAATAATAATAATAATAATAAGAGTAATAATAATAATGGCAATAATAATAAATAATGACAATAATGCAATCCAGAAAAATAAATTAAATTGGAATTATCAGAAATGAGGTTCTCCGTATCGAATTGTACCGAAGGATAAACTAAATAAAAAGTAAAATGAAAAAAAGTATTTAAATAAAATCGAATATCGATAATTTAATTCGCATTTTCGAGAAAATTTGCCCTTCTCGTTATGTTCCGCATATGATCTATCGGAGAAAATTGTTAAAGTTAACACATACTTCTCCAAGTAAAAATCGTAACCTCAGGTGAGAAGTTGAAAAAGGTTCGCATGGATTAAATGATGACGACATCGACAAAGAAATACGTAATGTACATATGAGGTTTAATTAATCAATTAATAAGCGTATTATTGTTTTGTTTAATTAAAAATAATGAATCTCCGTAACGCGCGACGCGACGGTGCGCGGACAATGTGCGCGCGCGAGCGCGCACGCGTTTAAAAGTGACACATGTATAGTTTCCGCTATATTCGAGCTTTTGTCAATATGATAGGTATTATTTTTTTATCTCTCTCTCTCTCCCTCCCTCTCTCTCTCTTTCTCTTTCTTTCTCTATCGTTTCCTCTTTTTCACGTTCAACTCTGACTCCCTCCTACCCACCCTCTAGGCTCTCTACCCTCTCCTCCCCATACTGGTGAATCCCTTCCTACACCCCTTTCTCTTTCTGTGTACCTGGTTTGATTACAAATTCTCGTAGCGCGCGCATTATTAAAAAGCGTTGCCATTATTGCGCAGCCGCTCGAAAGTGTCGAGTCGCGTGGGCGCCCGGTTCAATCCTTTATGGTGCTTCAGGCATGTGATATGTCGGGACTCGCATTGTTTCCTCATAATAAATGATATTGACGAATGTGCTGTGTGCCAGAATCCACGACATAAAAATAAAAGATATCACCCGGATTCTCTCTTTCTCTTTTTATTTCTCTCGATCTCTATACCGTTTCCGTTATCCTTCTATGTTGGCGAAAGTAATTGTTAAAAAAATGTATATTACGTGATAATGAAAAATTATATATATATATATACACACACCTATACGTAGATTCTTTCTGTATGAAGCAAAAATATTTTTCTATCAGATAATATCGCAAGGATTTTTTAACGATCGCAAAAAATTAGAGTGGATCTATTCTTTCATAAAATCTACTATGATTATATATGCTAATCGTAATCTGCTCAAAAGTAGATTAATTAACAGTAAAAATCACGTCCTGTTAGCACGAGGAATAAATTACTGTTCGGTACCACGATGATATCGATAAGAAATAAAAAGGATAAGGCGATTCAAAAAAAAGATTCAAGATCGATTGTCGTCTTACAAATACTTGTAAAGAATGATCGAAAAGAGAGAACAAAGGGTTGGAAAAAGAAGGAAAGACGATATTCTGTGACGTACATAGTATAAACGTCAGGGTGACAGAGACAGTGAGAAAGAGAGAGAGAGAGAGAGAGAGAGAGAGAGACATAGACGTGTTGATCGAGTTCGTAGGTTCGCGGTCGGCTACGTATTTTAACCGACGATCACTCGATTTTAATAAACTCGATGTAAACGGTTGGTCCCTTCCCTTTGTAGCGTGAGTTTCCAGGAGAGCGCGCCGATTTTTAAATATAGCGGCCCCGTAGGTTTCGGCGTCAATGAGAACGAGAGCGAAAGAGAAAGAAAGAAAGAGTGAGAGTGTGAGAGAGTGAGAGAGAGAGAGAGAGATACGACAGCATCATCACCGACACCAACAAGTTAGGTACTAGCTAGCAAGTTACTACCATCAGCAACAACAACAGCAACATCGTAGTCGTCGTACAAGCGGCGGCCATCCGTCAAAGCTTTTCGCCGTAGCCACATCCACTTGCCTCGTTGATCCACGAAAAAGGCTCGCCATCCGTGGAATCTTTTGTTTATAATTTTTTTTGATCATTACCCAGTCGGTATACTAATTCGACCGGCGGGTGCATTCAAAATTTATCGGCGGCGCTACGGAACGCACCCTCCAATTTTTCCATCCCACTCTTACCCCCTTCTTTCTATCCTCTTTTTTCCCTCTTTCTCTCTCTTCCTACTTCTTTTTTCTCCTCTCTCTTTTCCTATTTTTTTTTCTCACTCTCACTCCCTTTCAGGCCTTGCGTCCTCACACCCATCTCTTCTCGCCACTGCCGTCGTCCATGCGAACGGCCCGTTCAAAGGGTTATTCATCGTAGCCGGGAAGCTCTGGAAATGGTTTCGGCGGGAAAAAAGAGATCCGAAGTTGGCCACCTGTTCGTCAGGCGCGAGAGGTCTCGGAGATAGAGCGCGAGGGTGCTTTTTGTTTCGGGGTGGGTATACGTTGAAAGTGGGAGGGTAGGGGAGGGGAGGGGAAGTCGCCGAGAGCTGGAAGGTGAACGCATCGATGCAGATCGACGGCGATGGTCACTTTGATCGTTTCACGATCTTCTTATTAGTCCTTTGACACTACGTTCCGGATCCTGTGTATGTTTTCAAGGGGTCGAGATTATTCTTTGGCTAGACCAAACATTGATCGCGACCGAGACGCCAAAGTCTATACAAAAAAAATCTCCTCGAACGAAACGAGATGTTTAGAATTAATGGGATTAGTAGAATCGGTCTTTTCTGACTCCTGGGATTTGTGAAAAACGAAAAAGTTGCCGTTGAAAGTGGGAAACGGAAATAATGCGTTTAGAAACATGCATTTTTATCGCATTCTACTCTCCCTCTAGTACTCCTCTCATAGCCATCCACCTCTCTCTCTCTCTCTCTCTCTCTGTCTCTATCTCTGTCTCTCTAGCTCGGTTCTTTTGTCGTTACCAATGCTTTATGTGAATTGCACTGTAAAATCTCATTATGTTCCCGCGCAATGCGCCCCATTATATCCTACGGCAGAAACACTTTCTTTTTTCCTCTTTTTCCTCACTCTTTCTCTCCCCTTTTTTCATTCAGCACACACTGTCACTCTTTTTCTCTTTCATCCTCGTATACAACACGCAAACACGGCCAACACGCTCTATACTTCCCGCCTCTTCCCGCTCGTCTCTACTACTCTCCCGAAAACATTCCCTAAATTTATTCGCTTGTGTGACGCGCCGGTCTAATTTGTTTCGCTAGAAAACAACGTTTTTCCAACGCGAGCGACGACGATGGCCGCTAATTACGCGACGTTCACCCTCTTCTTCCCCCTCTCCCATTATCCTTCCTCTTTCTCCTCCTCATCCTCCTCCTCCTCCTCCTCTTTACCCCCCAACCTAGTCGATCACCCGTTCGAATTCGTCGTGTTTCTCTCGTCTTTGCCGTACTCGCAAATTCGATCGTACGTTTCTGTCTATGGCTTTTTCCTACATGCTCGTGTACTCTAGCTAGTACATTTTAACGCGTCAGTCCTTTCGGATTTTAAAAGGGATTTATTTTCATTTGTTCGGGATTAAACTGTGGGTCATTTTTTTTTTGCTTTTTCTCTGTTTCTTTCTGTTATTTTTTTTTTTTTTTCATAAAGTTTCTTTTTTCCGATAATGATTTTTTGCCTATAGTACGGAAAATTTGTTTAATTGGTAATTCACATTTAACACGTGCCAATTTCGAAATATTATAAGAGGAAACTTTGCTTCGTAGGTTCACAGCTCTGTCAATTCTTCCATTTTACGAATATAGTTTAAACCTTCGAACGAAAAAGTTCGTTATCACAAAAAATGTCATATTTTCATTATAATTAATTATCTGAAACAATATGCGCGCGTAAAAATGTTAAAACACATGAGAGCTCTCGGTGAATAAATGGCGAAATAAAAAGAAATAAAAATTGCAAAAGCTAAAAAATCTCTTATTATTATCGAGAGAAACAAATTATAATTATGAGGACTTGTGAAATCGGTACGATCTTAAAAGAAAAAGAAGAGAAAGAGACAAAAAAAAGGATCAAAAAAGGATAGAAAAAAAAAGAAAAGAAAAGAAAAATGTGCACAGCCGATTATTAAATGAAATCATGAGATCTATGGTAGGATTCAGAGTTCGTTGTCCACTTTGTCGGGAAACGTTATGAGAAAGAAGGTACAACGGTCAGGTGGTAGGATGTAAAACTATACCAAGGCGGTCCACGACGAAGGCAGGAAAATCAGCAAGAGGGAAGAGGAACAGGACACCCGTTAAGCTCAGCTTGGTAACGCGAGCGAGAGGTTAATGGCGCGTCGTTGCGTATTCCAGCGGTGTTTGTTTCCTCGCAGTTGGCAATAAACTAAGACAAATGAATGTCCGTAGGCCGGGCCACTATTATTCCTTCGCTCGCTGCTTACATTAAGTTACCTCGCATTAACAACGATGGGAGATATATCGTGTCCATTACAAGCTTGAATTCTCGATGGATCTCGATTCCACCACGCTCAGCTGATTTTCGAAAGTAATGGAAAGACAGTAGTAAACAAAAGAGAGAGAAAGAGGGAAAGCTAGGTAGAGGAATTCATCTTCCAATAAAAATCACGTTTCTTCTCTATCGTCGTATCTCAAGGTAAGAGACGTATCAGGAAATTGGAAAAGTTGATGACATCGAGTAAGAATAAGAATCACGTTCATCGTAAGGATTTAAATAAAAAAAGAATAGACAGAAAAAGAGAAAGGGATAAGAGAGAAAAAAAAAGAAAATAAGATGTAAAAAGTTCAACGCTTCCGTCGTTAACAAAGTGTTCAAAAGTAAATCCGATTATCCTGGACAGTCTCACGATCATTCATCGATATATACGAATCTTTTACGTGAAGAAAGAAAATCGATGAAAAGTAACGGATATCAATGGAGTCATAACACTTCGTGTAAAAGCCTTGAGAAGAAAATCCACTGTGAGTGCACCTCAAATTCAGGCAGAAGAGGCTCAGCTCGTAAAGCACAGGAAGATGCATGCCGGGATATTAAGGCCATTATCGCCGTTGCATATTCATGCAGTATTATAATGAAAATACAGTTTATTACCGAAGATTAACAGCTTCTTACGTCGACGTGCAGTTGCCACGTAATCTCGGTACTACGTCTGACGTTTAGTCCAAGGTGTTGTTACGTTTCGAAATAGTTAGGAATCGAATGACTCCAGAGACCACCATCCTCTCTCTTCTCCTATCTCCTTCCCTCCTCCCACGTGTATATTTATATACTCTAGGAGAAGTCGAGAATGAAGTATTAAATTTCCTGCTTAGAACGAATAAACACCGAAAGAATATATCAATCGATGTGTCCTTAAAAAAATATATCTATTGGAAGGATATCCATTGAAACGTGCGATCTATAATATGTAAAAAAAAACCGTATAGGACAGACGGTATCGAAGATCATGCTTTTAAGTGATATAAATAATTAAATGATTTATTTTGCGATTCGTTTGGCATCTGACACGAGTAACGATCGTGTTTCTTCGAACGGAAGCAATGTTTGAGATAGAAAGAGAAAGAAAGAATGAGAATGATACAGAATGAGAAAGAGATGACGAGGAGGAAGGGGAAAATGAGAGACGAGGGATACGGAGTCATGGCTGGGTCAGGACGAGGAAGAGTAGGAGAAGGAGTGGGACTCGAGTTTAGAGGAGAAGAGAAGAGGAGGGCTGCTGCTGACTGTTGAAATCTGCATAATATCGGTAATGCTCAAAATGCGAGTCGCGTAGCTACCTGCCTTGCTTACCCCTCGCTGCTCCAAGCCGCCGCGTCAACTAAAACTTAATTATAATTAATTAATGCGACTGCTAACTGAGGCGACCGGACAAGTATTGACCCGACGCGACCGAGCGTTCTGATTTCGTCCTCGACCAATGAAGCATCGATCCTTTTCTCTTTTCTCTCTCCTCCTCGTTTTTGCTTTCTCTTTCTTTCTCTCTCTCTCTCTCTCTCTATTTCTCTCACTCTATCTCTCTCTTTGTCCCTATACTTGTCTCTCTTTCTCTCACACTTCCTTCCTTTCTCTCCCATTTCCACTATTATTGTCTCCTTTTCATTTCGATATCGTTGCCCTCCAAATCTGAAAATCCATGCAAACAACTATCCTTTCGAATCCCTTAATTATGATTTTCCTTGGAAGACACGCAGCGAATCGTACGACTCGACTCCGGACATAACATTTCCGAGGAAAGAAAGAGAGACAGAAGGAGAGAAACAGTGAGAAAGAGAGACAGAGGAGAGAGAGGAGAGAGAGACAGTAGGAGAGAGAGAGAGAGAGTGAAAGAGGGGGGAAGAGGGTTGCGTCGGTACTAAGTCCATGGCTCCGTACAGTGCGTAATTAGAAACCTTTGTGCAAAATGAATACTGTTAATTAACGTACCTAAAAAGACATTATACACCCCTGGGATGGTAAACTAAATATGGCCTCGGGGCGAGCGTATTACACCGTTCACGGTGTAAATAAGCGATTTGCGCTTGCCATCTCGTTTTGAGCTTTTCTCCTGCCTCTTCGTAAAGCGCGCGTTAAATCGTATGTAATTGTTACTTCTCTTACTGTTACTTAGAGAAAAGAAACTTCTGAAACTCGATCGACAAATTTATATACACAAGACTGTGTGTGTGTGTGTGTGTGTATATATATATATATATATACATACACACATCTCCAATACATCGGATTATTATCGAGTAAGAAAAATTTTGTCTCGAGTTCCCCGAAAGTCAAAAAGAAAGACCTAGAATTATTCATTGTTCGTGATAATTCGAGCCTCCGTCTATATTAATACTCGCTTAATGATTCATCTCCTTTCGAGGCTGTCGATGACGAGGGCAAGGCAAGCTTTTTCTCTTTTTAATTTTTTTTTTGTTTTTTATTATCGTACGACGGTCGTGCCTCGAACGGCTTCATATTAATTGCGGCTTGACTCATTAATTCGTTCGTATTATCTCAGCACCCCGAGCGAGAGATTGCCAGAAACCGTTGGTTCTACTTTCCCTCTTTTTCTCTCACTCTACATCTGCATCTTTCTCTCTTTCTCTTTTTCTTCCTCTGTCTTTCTCTCTCTCTCTCTCTCTCTCCCTCTCTCTATCTTTCTCTCTCTCTTTCTCGCTCTCGCTTTTCGCGAGTCGACTCGAGTTCGGTGAGCAATTACAATATGAAAGGCGCATAAATCAGCGGCTTTAATTAACGCGTTGTTATTATCATTATGACACCGGCCTGAGATTATAATATCGTCGAATGCTGCTCGAGAATACCTCGGAGCTCGTCGTCCTCGAGATTTCTCTCGTTTGAAAAGACTATCGCCCGTTTCTTATTCTTTGTTGAAATTTTAGATCGTCTAAAAAGAGAGAGAGAGAGAGAGAGAGAGAGAGAGAGAGAGAGAGAGAGGGAGAGAGGACGAAAGAAGGAGAGGGAAGGAAAGAGAGTGAAAAAATTTCGTTTCTTTTTCCTTCCGTTTGACTCATTGCAACGAATTCATCACCAATCGAGATACATAATGAAATCGTAAATACAACCGTAGATTTTGTAAAGGCTGAATGATTCATATAACAAAATGACTTAATGTAGTCTCTACTCTTCATTTTTATAGAAAAGGACGATTCGAAAATTTGGATAAAATATTGTTATCAGGAAGTTGTACGAAAATCAATGATTCTCATTAACGTTCATTAGCGGTCGATTACAAAGCGATATCAACAACGTCGACGTTATCAACGGCACTCCGTTACGCGGCAATAAAACGGTAACCCTTAATCGCAAAAACTCGAAACAGGTTTCTCAAACTCGCCTTTCCCTCTAACGGTAACATTAATGCAACGGACGATTGAATCTCACGCGAAGGAACGTTTCATCGTCCACCTACCGCGTCGAATTTTACATCGGCAACAAAACACCATAGGTATACGTGATCTTTTATGACATGATTACATTTTGTTATTCGATCCTTGTTAACCGATCTACCAGAGACAAAAACGAGATTGGGATATTAGAAACGTTGGCGTTGAGAAAAATGTTCGTTTATTTTATTCTACCTATCTATCTATCTATCTATCTATCTATCTATCTATCTATCTATCTATCTATCTCTTCCTCTCTCTCTCTCTCTCTTTCCTCGTTCTCTTGACTGTGAAACAGTCTGTGAAAGCACGATTTCTCTATTACCGTCAGTTAATAGGGTTTTTAAGAGTCAAGTGGTACCTCGCATCCTCGGAACCGTGACGAGGGTGTGTGTAGGAGGAGGTCGTTCGATTCGAGAAGGGTGGATAGAGAGAGATAGAGAAACATTGAGGGAGGAGGGTACGTCGTTCTGGTCACGAAAGGGATGAAGAGAAGAGGAGAAAGGGATGGGTATCGGAAGATTCAAAAGCAGAGCCAATAAGCGGAGTTCGCTCGCGCGCGCGATTTTATGTCATTGACTATGTGCGTAAATTCGTATATGTATACGTATGTCTATGTACTTGCATGCATAGATACCTATTTATGTATACATAGGCACACGTATATATACGTATACTCGGAGAAGAAGAGAACCGGGTGGCCGTAGAATTTCAGAAACATCGCTCACTCGATACTCATAATCAAGTAATCACAGATGATGCGAGTGGTACGTTTCAGCTATCAGCTAATTCCCCTATCGATATGCCGCGCCTCTTAGCCAGGGATTCTCAACCGTCGCGATAACTGGCCTCGTTCGAACAATTTTCACCCTGCTTATATTCACATCTTTTCTTTCGATAATACTCTATGTATCTTTTTCCTACTGGGAACTCGAACTTCCAGTAATACTGAGCGACCCTGTCGTGTTTTTTAATTAATCGAATTATTGAACTGTATCGCAATCGAATTGAATTAAGTTTCGACGCTGCGTGGTGTAAGCTGGAAGAGCGCAATTTTCTGTCATTATTGCAGTTACTCTCTCTCTCTCTCTCTTTCCCTTTCTTCCCCCTTTTCTCTATCTCCATCTATCTATCTTCTATCTATCTCTTTCTTTCATTCTCTTCTTCTTCGTCGTTCATTCGAACTCTGTCTAATTCGCAATACGTTTTCCCTCCCTTCCTCCCTCTTTCTCTTTCTCTTTCTCTCTCTTCGATGCTTTGTTTCCACTGTTAATCAGTCTATCCTTTTCGCACTCTTACTTATCCGTCGTTCTTCACCCTTCGACTATTCGGCTGTCGCACGAGAACGTAGGCCACCCTTTTCCGACACACGCAGGAAAAGCGAACGAGCACGCACGCAGGCAAGCACGCAGAGAACGGTACTACCCGTACGTACAACAACGCATAGGAGTTAGCTATATCGACTCTGCACCACGTGCTTCCACTAATTACTTATCCAGCTGTATATCGAAGTACGAAGCGCGCCACATACGGGCGTTACTCTACCGTTATCCGCCTTTTCGAGTAGTTCCGCATGACGTCACACCGACGACATAGACTATATCGTCGATCCTTGATCGCCGACTGTATCTAATATCATCTCCTTTATCTTCAAATCGTTTACTATTGTCCTCAGATAGAGAAAGTTTATTTTACAGAGAGAGAGAGAGAGAGAGAGAGAGAGAGAGAGAGAGAGAGAGAGAGAGATCACATGTTTCACGTTATATTCAATATGACTCATTTCCTCCCCCACGAAACTTTTAATTATACTCTAATGAAGATGTAAATATATCATTTGCTTTTCGCTTCTATCTACATTATCGACGATGACTATATTATCTCGTACGGTATCGTATAATCTGTGCATCAGTTTTTCTAGATTTGGAAAATCATATGTAAAGTCTTGAATATTTTCAGTGGAGAGAGAAAGAGAATGAAAGAGAAACAGAGAGAGAGAGAGAGAAGAAGAGTCTAATGTTTTTCCCCAAAAGCACTCGAGACACTGTACGAGCTTAAAAACTCTAGCTGGAAATAGAATTCGAGAGAATAAGACGATGAAGGATAAAAAAAGATAGACGGAGTCGAGAAAGAAAGGTGGAGTGGAAGCGGAAGGGATTGGTCTAACCAAACTTAATTGAATCCCAGTCCGAATGTATAATATGTAGACTGGCTGCATAACGTCGTGAAACCAGCAGAGGTTCTCACGTTCGTCTGACGTCTAGCATACGTCGTCGAGAAGGTTGTTCGTGTAAGGCCGAATTCTGAGAACCGTTCGCGGAATTAGATATACAATAATGTAAGCAGAGCCCGTTGCGGTGTAAGGGTTGGTGGTAAGGTCATGTATATTCATACATCGGTCGACCCACCTCCGATTCTCTCGCTTAACCACCCTCGCGTGGTCCTCCTACTCTCCTCACCCTCTTTCTCTTTCTCTCTCTCTCTCTCTCTCTTTCTCTTTCTCTCTATCTCTCTTTCTCTCTATCTATCTCTATCTCCACCCTCTAACTACCCCTCTTTAAGGAGAGAACTAAACAACGGCAGTACGAATAGATTTACACCGCGTCCGCACACGGTTTACGACTTGTGCTAAGATGTCGGTGATAAAGAATATTCTGAATATATTCCGAATTTGTTGGCACGATGAGACGAAAGTGAGAAAGATATAAACTTAAGGAAATTTTTTAAAAGTAAAGAGAGAAAGAGAGAGAGAGAGAGAGAGGAAGGAAGGAAGAGAAAAAACGTTCATTGGATAATTTACGTAAATACTACAGTGTAATAAATTGGATATTTTTCTTTCATTGCATTATAAGAAGTAATCATCGTACTTGACCACGAGCAACGATAAAGCTCGTTCTTTCGGACGACGCGAAAGGCAATAACCGAAAAGCCTTTGGAGTTTCGCAAGCTCAAAGGCGAATATCGGGGATCATAATGAAGGATTCCATTTACAAGTAAGATTCGAGCGAACGCGACTTCATTACCCACGATTTTACCGCGAGCACCTCTCGCGGCATTCGTAATGAGCGATGGTCATTCATTTTAATATCCATTAAATGCAAATATCCTGCCGTCGCGAGCGTTTACTCCTATTTCGAATTATTTCCCCGGATCCTAACCGTAATTAAGCTTTTCGAAGAGACATCGAAGGAGCTTCCGCTCTCTACGGAATCGTTATCGGTAATGATTCCTTTGGGTTCCAAGGGTTCGTTTTAAGCGGACATCGTTGTTAACAAAGTTACGACGAAATTATTGCGAACGGATAGCCGAAGAGAAAAAAAAAGGAAAAAAAAAGAAGAAAAAGAAAAAAGAAAAGAACGGGGAGAGAAATAAAAGAAAAAAGACAAATATAAGAAGAAAGTAGAGGACCTTCCAATATCGTTCAAGGTAAAAGTAAGATGCGACACGTTCGAATACCAGGAGAGACTTTCCTTGTAGACAGAAACGACGCTCTTTACAGACTCAACATTCTGCAATCTACCCTTTCTATCGGCCCTAATTTATGTTGAGTAAGGTAACAGCGACCCCACCCTCGTGTTGCTTCGCTAGGAAGGCTCAGTAATGTTTCAAGTGGCTTGTCTGTTGTTAATTTACCCCGGGGTGGAGGCCTTGATGGGGGTCTGTCTACTCGCTCTGCCACACTCCATTCGTTACGATAAATCGGTCATTATCTGCAACGAAGCTCTTGAGAATGCGCGAGCGAAGCGCGAATAATATATCGAACTGCTCCCACCATTTTTGATCTGCTTATGAAGTCTCGCAAATAGGACGCTACGTCAGCACGTTGTCGCTTAACGATGAAACGAGCTTACTATAGATACTATAACGAAGCTACGGAAGCTACCTAAATTCCTATTATAATATTTTCTCAGCTTGCTTCCGAGGAAATTCAGATTTTCAAATTTTCTTTAGCTCGATGACGACGAAAACGAATCCCCTAATCTAAATATCATTGGATTAAAAATAAAAACAAAAAAGATTGCTACTGGTCGTTGTGGTTGAAAACTCTGGACGAAAGTATCTCTTACTACAAATGGATGAGACGATCAAAAATTCTCGAAAAAATGTTAGACAATTTTTGCGGAGTTTATATTCGCGGAGACTCTCTACGAGGCTCGCTCGTAAACACACGCTGGAAACGAGGACGCAACCCTTTCCCGCGTGTCCTCGCACCCTTTCACGGCGGCGCCCAGGCCGACTCGGCTGGAACATTAATATCGCGAAATGAAGCTCATTTGCATATAAATAAGGCAGTGGGGTAGAGTGGGCGAGGCAAGGGAGTACCACCAGGATGAACCACCCCCGTCGTTCACCCTCTCTCTCTCTCTCTCTCTCTGTCTTTCTCTCGACAGAGCCCGTTCGTTCCTCTCCTCTTCTCCTCCACGGCGCCTTCCTTCCCTCTTCGTCCTGGTCCTCTCTTCCAACGACCCACGCCTCGCCTCGCATGAACCCCACCCTCGACTAATTACACTTACAGACAAAGCGGCTCGAGCCGAAGGGTTGGTCGCTCGACTCACTACTACCCCATCATCGTCTCTCTGTCTCTGTCTCTCTATCTCCGTCTCTGTCTCTTCCGACTCTCCTGATAACACTGGTTCGCAATGACCACGTGATAATTGCAACCCCTTCTACTCTCGTTTCCTCGAGGATATTCATCGTACCAGAACTGTCGCTTTACTTTGGGACAAGTAAACTGTTTAAACCTAATCGATCTAACGATTCGTGAACTGGACAGGAGAATCTTCGAGTCTTACGAGGAGAACAATTTCGACCGATATAGTCTTCGTCATCCTCCGATCGTTAGAACCCTAAAACGAGGACTGACAAGAGGAAACGTCGCGGGTCGGAAGAAGAAGGGAAAAAAGAAAAAAAGGAAAATGACAAAACGAAACCAGCTTTACTTTTCTCCCCCGTTCCTGAGATCCTGGAATCAAATGAACATTCGGAATATATTTTCGGGTCCTTCTTTAACAAGATCAAGTTTCGAATTCGAAGAGAAAATCGTAAAGGGGGTTTGGGAGAAGGTTCGAATATACTGTGGAATTGGAAAGAAGCGAGAGAATCGTAAAAAAAACGCGTATTACCGATTCCGGAATACGGCCATTAGTCTGAAGTCGGACGGAGTTGGGTGTGAGTTCGAAGGTACGTTCTGGTGGGGTGTGTTGGCTATCGTTTATTAAGCGCAAACAGATATTAATGTATTTTTACACGCGGCTACGGCTTTCGTTTGAAAGCCGACGACGGTGGCGGCGACGGTCGACGCCAGCGACGCCGCTGGCGCGGCTCGCGGGCTTCGAAGCCAAATCCAATTACTTTTATTCGGGCGAAATGAGTGCAGCTAAGTCATTAATACTAATCAATGGACCGGACCGACGGAGGATGGCGAATGGGTAGGAGGTGGTACTACTGCTGGTGCCTCTACCACCGCTGCTGCTGTTGCCGGTGATTCTCTCTGGTTGGTTGTACTCGTGCTTGCGCGCGCGCGCGCGCGAGCAAGCACCTACTACTCGCTTCCCAGGAATTACCCATAACTCAAACGGTCGAAATGACTTTATTGCAAAAAACTTGCGCTTTGCCTCGCGCGCTTTGGCCTCGGCTCGCTTCGCGTCGTATACGCATTGTTAAAGGGCTGCTCGCCCATCGATAAGTAATGTTTATTGTTGCATTTCCAACGACCGTCCACCACCCACTCTAACCTACCTCCCTCTCACACCCCTCTTCTTCTACTTTTTTACTCATACTGTTGCAACTCTTCTGCTCTCCCCCACGTATCGTTTTTTAACGTCCTTCCGCCATACGCGTAGAGATATACGTACGTTCTATCCCCTGTCCCCCATCCCACACCTCTTCATCCTCTTCGTCCTCTTCATCCTCTTCATCCTCACCCTTTTCCTCATCCAGCACGAACTCTCTCCTCTTGCCTCGTTTGCTTTCGACGAGAGGGTAGCAAGGGGCTGTATCTGTCTCTCGCATTTTTCGTATTAGCGAGATGGTCCGTGGTGGCGCTTTCGCTAACGATTTTTTACCGGTTGCTCCTGCCATACCACTACCGACCGATTCTTCCCCAAAATTGAAAGCATTATGATGCCGTACCGTTCCAGTCACCGAACGCGGCTTTTTGAATTTCCCTCCAATGAATCCCTGTCTGACGCGAGCGCAAAATATAGACAACGCATTCCGTCTATGCTTCTTCAGCGAAATTGTTTATTTTTTATCCTTCTATCCTTTCTCCGATCTAAAATAATCACGATTGTCATCACCTCCAACGTGTTTCATTCAGTAACATAATTATTCAAAAAAGTTTTCGTTACATTCTTCTATCCGAAATAGAAAATGTTTTGTACTCGTGAAATGTTTCAATTCATCATTATAATAGTATACAATTTAATGATTAATAATAATAGTTTTTATCAAGTTATTGTACTTATAAGATAAAACGTGTATGTTACTAAAACGTACGGAATGCTTTAAACTTTTGATTAGATTTATGCTCATATTTAACATGAATGAATATTGCTGACACATTGCAATATTATTAAAAAATCGATAGTCACCTGTTACCATCAGATTTAAGTGATATTTATCTCAAATTGTATTAAAGAATATCAGAGAAAGAGATAGGCAGAGTGAAGAGATGACGGCAAACGACAGAGTTTATTAATTTATGTGAAATGCCAAAAGCCCGTAAACATACGTTTCTACAGCTTTATATACACGTCTCTCTCTCTCTCTCTCTTTATATATATATATATATATATATATATATATATATATAAAGTGTGTGTGCGCGTTTACATATATATATATATATTTCGTTTACGCACTTTTACAAGCAAAATGGCGGGGGTACCCACGCATTCAACTAATCCCCCTCGACTCGTCCATTTAATATGGGGGTAGAAGGGGGTTTGTGATGGCACAGGCAGCCATCCTACTGCTCTTTATAGTCATTTACGAATTTGGATGGGGAAAAAAAAAATATTGAACTACCTCGTAGGTGTACGTACGCTCGACCATTTCTCCTATTTTCGTTCGTTACCTATCGAACCGAGGCTTTATCTATTTTTTATGTAATGAAATGCTTCGTGCTGGTAGTGTTTGTTGGTTGCTAGGGGTAGGTATTTTACAGGAATAGAAGAACGATTCATATGTAAGCCACACGCGCGTGCACTGACGTCACTTTAACGAAAATTTAGAATCATATATACACATATATGTATATCTTTGTTTTTTTCAAAACTCCTTCTACTATTACAACGATTGTTTTTATAAATCAGTTTTAAATGTTGTAATTTCATTGGATTTTTCTTTTTTCTTGTTTCAAAATTATTTTAATACTTTGGTACTTTGATTCGATACTTAAGACATGATAATTAAGAATAACAGACTATCTTGCTAAAGGATAGGTTAAAGGATAGGTAGGTACATAGAAAGATAGTTCCACTACAAAATCCGATATCTGTTAGTCTTTCTCTTTCTCTTTCTCTCTATCTCTCTTCTTGGATATCCTCCCGGCGGCTCTTGCGGGTACGTCGCGGAAAGCGGGTGAAAGCTTTTCTCAGGATTTATTCATGGGGGCCAAGTCACCTGGGGGACACTTTTTCCCGAATTACCCCGGGTGTCGAAGCTCTAAAACGCTTAATCTGTATCCAACTATGGCGATACACGTTCCGGCATATTTCCATGCCATTATGCAAAGAGGCCGCACCGGTAACATTACTCCGTACAACACCAGCATCGTGCGACGCTGGTGAAACCCCTCTTTCCCTTTCTCTCCCTCACTCACTCTCTCTCTCTCTCTCTCACTCTCTCCTCTTTCTTCTACGCGCGTATAGGTATCTATATATCCCTATCTTTCTCTATAGACTCACGTGTGGTAGTAAAGCATCGTAGCTTGTACGTACTCTCCATCGATTTATTATAATTTAGATTGTCTTCTAAGAACCCGTCTATACATACATATATGTACACACACACACACATATATACACATGTTAGTTTGTATACGTGTGTGTAAAGTACGTAAGAACGTACCTACATACGTACATACGTTCATGTACATAGACGCACATACGTGACAGTGTATATCCACTTTAATGCGCCGGGCGTCCGTTAATTATTCCTCGGGTATCCCCGTAAATATGCATGAATTATATATCGCGTTGCACGAAAGCCGAAGAAGGAGAGATAGGGACAGGTCATTAATATATTTTTTTCTCTTCTCCCTCTATCCCCCTATTTCTCCCTCCCTTCTTCCTTCTCTCTCGCTCCCTCTCTCTCTTTCTGTCTTTCCCTCTCAACGATCGCCACGTAGAACGCCTAATATACACGGCGAATCACTTCCGTCGCTTGCCTCGTCATAATTTTACGTAATACCAACGTCTCTCCTTCGTCGTCGATCAAGCAACATGTTCTCGGCTAAATGGACGTCGCCAATTCGAACCGCAAAAGGCTATCGAGCGAATTTACGATCGGCTTTCCTGCGAGTCATGAGATTCTAGAGAAAATTACGTCGATTTGTGTCACCGATCCCTTGCCTCTTCACTTGCTACATGATTTCTAACTTCGTCCTGATAAAGACGATGTTAACGACGATAAGTTTTACGATCATGATCGATCAAATTACCAAAAGCGATTATCTACGTATTCGATACGACAATTTTGTTCCGACTAATTTTCTAGTCTCTTTCGATTATCATCGATACTTCGAAACTCTGCTGGCTTAACGATCGTTGGTTTATTAAAAAAAAAAAAAAACAGAGAGAGAGAGAGGAGAAGAAAGGAAGAATAAAGAAAGGAAAACCAACGCGAACAAATTTTTAACGACGATCGTACCACCTTTCGCTGATAATTTGGTACTCAACATCTCTCGCTCTTACTCCCTCTCTCTCTCTCTCTCTCTCTCTCTCTCCTCCTATCCCTCTATCTCTCTCCTTTTTTCTATTTCTATCTCTCTGTTTCTCATACACCTTCCCACACATCTACAATGATCGAATTTATTCTTCTTTTTTCTCCATTTCGGATGTCTACCATTATTTCGAAGCGAAGCATTTATACCTATATGTGATAGCTAGACCGTGAATGATTATTAATCAATTTTCAGCGTTAAACGTGCCGCCGCAATAAAAAGCGTGGTACGTTAACGAACCACGCGCGTATAATTGAGCATTTTGGCGAGAATGATTGCAAGCTTGTGCTAAAACCTTTGCGTGCTCGTTCGATTGATTTCGGATAGGGAGAGAAAGAGAAAAATAGAAAGAGAGAGATAGAGAGGGTGAAAAAAATGTCCCGTGCCTCTATTTTTCGATGGATAGGAACAGTGAGGCACGTCATGACCATCAGTACAAATGCTATCGACGAGAGACCAGATAATTCAGCGTATCATCGAACTCGACGTTCTATTGTCTTCGATAATTACAATCGTAATTTCTTAGTCCTCCATTTTACATAGGTACATATATAAGTGTATACGTATTATTTTTTACAAACATAACATTTGTCGTATAATATTCTCTCACGTTCCTCGATTTTATATAATATATTTATAATCCTTATTATGCAAGCTTTGTGCGTGAATTTTATTAAATCAACTATACGGAATAAATTAATTCGATTTTCAAAATAAATTTGATTCCCGAAATTTATTCGTAATAAATCATTCTTCTAATGGAATCAAAATTTGTTTATTGTTTTAGGACAGCGACAGGAGTAGCGCTGGAAGTCCAGAGCCAGCAACAGGCGCTATGCACGAACATCAAATGATGATGGAAGATATAAAGAATTCGCGGAAAAGACGACGGACTCCGTCTCCTGAGAATTTGCATCAAGCGAAACGTGCAGCCGTACCGCAAGCGCATCTTAATGGAACCAGTAAGAATCGATCGAGAGAATCGATCGAGATCGTTAATTTTATTTCTTCATTCTAATTTATTTTACAGTGGCCGCGATGGTTACCCTTCAAAATCTACAAAATTTGGAGAATCTACAGAATTTGGAGAGTCCCGAATCGGCGACAGGCTCGCTGCATGAACATCAAATGATGATGGACGATGTAAAAAATTCTCGGAAGAGACGGCGAAGTCCGTCGCCGGAGAATCTTCATCAAGCGAAACGAGCGGCGGTAGCGCAAGCTCATCTCAATGGAACCAGTAAGCATCGAAATTTCTTTGCTTATATAGTATCTTACGAGCAGAATGATCCAATGTTAACAAAAAAAAAGAAAAAATTATTTATCATCGCAAATCTCGTAAATTACAGTGGCCGGTATGGTGACTCTACAGAACCTTCAAAATCTAGCGAATCTTCAGAATCTTCCGCAGGTCGCTTCATTGGCTGCTGGTCTTCAGGGAATGACGGCTGGACTGAGCAACAATCAGTTGATCAATACCCCCTTGAATCTCACCGTTAGCTCATCCGGTAGAGAAAACATCAATTTTCTTAATAATTGTGAACGATCGAAATGGATCAGAGAGAATATTTGATGCATCGTCAAATTGTTTTTCTTCCTTTATAGGAGGCACCGCACCAACTGCCTCGAGTACAACAGCAGGACCACATCTTTTACCACCAAGTCCAGCGCCAATGGTGACGTTACCTCAGCTATTGTCTCAACCACAACCAGTAGCAATGCCGCAATTCATCCTTATGTCCGGTCAATTAGTTCAGGGTCTTCAAGGAGCCCAACTTTTAATCCCTACTTCTCAAGGTAAGTCATTTGTAATCCGTCGTTAACTGTATATAATAAATTTCTCGAATCAATAAGACGAAGAGAAATGTATATAAATACATAATAATATTGTCCGATCAATATACGATATATAATATTATATCGACTATCTCTGGTCAGTTTCAACGAAGGCTGACCAGTCGGCCATACTTAGTAGTGCTTCTAGATCGCCTCGGCAAGCATAGGGCAAACTCTGCAACTAATTTCAATGTATAATTAACGTCTCACTACCCCATTCCAACCTACAGATCCTTGTCCCACCCATAGCTGCTCTTTCCCCGTTCTCCTTTCCTTGGTCCCGCCCTTCGAACTATCCCTTCTCGCCCGGCTACTCTAGCTGGACATCAGCTTCGCGGATTCGACGGCTATTATATCGATTGTGGTCCGCGCTAACTTCGTTTCTACCAAGTTAAGTTTCTATTCTGGCAATCGAGGGACATAGAGAGAGAGGGAGAGAGAGAGAAGGTTGAGACTACGAAAAGCGACAGAGAGGGAGAGAGAGAGAGAGAGGGAGAGAGTGGGAGTGAGAGAATGAGAGAGAGAGAAAGAGACGAAAATGTAGATGGAGAACCGTAAAGCAGCCTAAGTAGATTGAAGTTTGAGACCGATACGAATCGACTACGATTGAACGAAGAATTACATCGTGGCAAATAATGTTTATGTTTTTTCCTTACATCGAGAGACATAACGAATGTACGAAAATGTTATCATAGAAAGCGCTTTGAGAGATATTTATTAGAAAGCATAAAAAAATGTCTAATCTTTACGATATGAAAGTTCGAAAGAAGACAAAACGATGTAAAAGTTTCTCGACTTACTATTCGTTATCGTAAACTATAATCGGATTGTCAGTTGACATTAACTCAGAACGTGAAACTTTTATGGCTGTTCGGAATACAGGATTTGCTTAGCTTGGCTATAGGTACCAACACGGGTACGTACTCATGATCAGTAATCATATTAAGCGCGTGTACAGGGTAATCAGATTAGCGGAGCTGGAGGTAATCCCGAAACTATTCTAAGTATGATTAGGCGTCCTTCTCGCAGCCCAGTCCAGGGCCAGTACCTGTACCCACTATTAAGATGACGATAATAGTTTGCCAACTACGCTAGCCTGGGAGGTTACCTGCCCTATGGGTTGCCTAATAATCCCTCTATGAGACTCTGATAACTTTACTATCCATCCTGGATCAACGACGCGTGGATTAGCTACATAATGGAAACGAAGTGTTTATATCGAACTGAAGGATGTTTTTAAGATTTAATATAAGTTTCTTGATAATTTTTTATTTCGATAACCGACTGACCGAATTTAAATATTCAATAAAAATTTTATTTATTTAGGTATAGCAACGCAGACTATATTGACCATTCCCGTAAACCACGTAACGAATAATCAAATGGTCAACTTGGCACTCAGCAATGGTCAAGTAGTTTCTACGACGTTGGCGAATCTTCAATCGATCGCACAACCACAAAATATGTTGAACACACCAACGAGCAACGGTAAGGGTGAGAGGGAAGGAGAGAGAAAACATTTTTCTTATCGTTATCATTATTATACGGAGATGCTAAAAGTCTATTCTTCGTAAATGAATTCATTTGATTTTCTCTTGCATTGGAATATCTAATATTCTCACGCGAATCATGTATTCTTCCTTCGTTTAACACAATTCGATAGCAAGCTACAAAGTGTATTTCCTACAGTACTATACGTTCGACTGAATGTGTGCACGCGCGCGTTTGTTTGTGCGTTAGTTCCGACAAGTCCGAGTCTGGCATCGGGATTAGGCTTGAATCCCGCAGCACTGCCTCACCTTTTGAGCAACAGTTCAGCGAGCCAACAGCTTCTGAATGCAATGCAACCCCAGCAGCTGCTTCAGGCAGCTCAAGCGGCACAAGCTCAGGCAGCGCAAGCCGTCCAAGCTGCCCAGGCTTCTCAACAACCACTTCTCACGACGTCACCGCAACAGCACAGCCATCGACATGGCTCGCACATGAATCATTATACGGTAAGTGAAGCTAACGCCGTTCCTCGTTCAATATCGTTACGTCTTACACCGTAGACGGTGGTTTTGGAAATCGCTTTAACGCTTCCAAGCTATAGTAAACGAGATCAGGTGAGGTGTCTATCCGAAAATCACTTCTTCAAAAAAGGATATACCAAGATAAACGACGATAAACGACTTAAATTTCCTTCCGTTTCTCTCCATCGATCTCTTCAGCTTATCCGTTAGCTTCTTTACTTTGTTCGAACGACCGATCGATCGATCGTTCGATCGATCCATCCATCCATCGATCGACCGATCGATCCGTCGTAATGACCTCACGAAACGAGAATTATTCTTCTCCGATCGCTTCCCGGTAATGTATACGAACTTGTATCCCTATACGATATATACAACCAAACCACGGAGTTTCCACGGAACGGATAGACGTTAACCATCGTAAGATCAGCACAGTACGACCTGAATAATTCCCAATAGCAAGCAATCTCGTTAAGAAAGTATTCCGTACCGACGGCGTTCCTTCCACTAATTAGACTCTAAAGTGTCCTGATCCCGAGACTCCGTCTCATTATTAAGTGCATAATTGGCGTGGAAGAGAAGAGTATTGTCGTTCTTTGGAGAGATAGGGGGAGGGACGGAGAAACTAATCCGTTGCCCTCCCCTCTTTCTCTTCCTTTCTCTCTCTCTCTCTCTTTCTCTCCCTTTCTCTCTCTCTCTCTCTCTCTCTCTCTCTCTCTCTCTCTCTCTCTCTCTCTCTCTCTCTCTCTCTATCATGCTATCGTATCGTTCACAGCCAACAGAAAAGCATCACAGAGAGAGACCGGAACAGTCGTCGCCTTTGAACGAATCTGTAGTCTCCGCAGCCTCTGCTCTAAACAGATTGACGTCCAGCAACGGTGAGATTACCATCACGACGACGCACGGTCCTAGTGGAGCTGGAGGAATAAAGGCCTCGCCAAGCACTTTACACAGTCCCAAGGAGGAAGAAGATGATCTCCTCAACGATTCCCCGAGTAAGAACGACCCATCTTATTTTTCTATCAGGCTTCTCGATCGACTCATCAAAATTTTCTTTCAATGCCGTTCGATCGTGTATATTAATATCGAATCGCATGATAAAGTATCTTTAATGACACGACGAAATTGCTTTTGTCAATAGTTCTGTTCGATATTTATTAGATCGTAAAATATGTTATTTTTAATGACCGATAAGTAAAAATAATGTCAAATTAATTTGTCATTCGTAATTTGTCCGTAAGAATTTGTTTAGAAATTATGATAATTTTTATATTACACACGTAAATCATTTATTATGACCTAGAGATTATTTTGATTCATTTGAAAATCCATTTTGAGCGACGTGAATCGTTCGTGATAAGGCGTTATATTGTTGGCAATCGGAAGACGATTGCAAGTAGTAATAACTCAGTCGATCCTCTACACGAGAGTGTACTTAAGCTAGTCGCTGGAGCTCGAGTCGAGTAGCTCGGTAATCCCGGGGTAACGTACAACAGGATATCGTACAACATTCCGCCTCATTACGGGACATTAGATTGGCTACTTAGTGGCCGTCTTCTAGGAACCCATCGACGATTCCAACGACGAGACTAACCTCGAACCTGCCGATAATAATTTTAATAATTCACAATCATCGCCGCTCACGGACTGCCACTTCGTCATTTCCACTCGACTCGAATGATCATTCACCGCCTAACGATACTCAATTGCCATTATCGAATGGAACATTGCGCTCTGCTAACGCGAAGATAGATTATACCGTTGCTCTAGAGTTTACGCATAAGATTCTCTCTCCGCAATTTGTTATCTACGTATATATAACTCGACTTTAAATCCAAACTTTTACGAACGATTTTCATTTTATCCGACAGCATCTTTTATTAATTTTTAATTATTAATACCATGTAGGAATTTCTTAAAGTAAAATTATTGGAATAAAAAGGACGGTCAATTAAAAAGTGACTTTCTATTGGAAATTAAATCCCATAAAACTGTATAGCCAAGTTAGATCGAGCCGACTTTCCAAGAAAAATCTCATCTTTCTCTATCTTTTTTTTTTTTTTTTTTTAGAAAAAAGTTCAAGTTCCGTGATCTTAGAAATGTAGGCGTAGCATTATAGACTATTTAAGATCGGGCAAGACGTTTGGTACGTGTACACACGCCTTATAAACATTTGGGGTGACAGATTTACGAGTGAAATCGGTGTAATTCAAAGTGCTTTAACGAAGCCGCCACGGTTGATGTCATTAGGCAGCTTCTCGCCGGCTGCCAGGATACGTTCTGACGAATCGATCGAAACGTGCACGCTCGCTCGACCGAGACTACATCGCGAACCTAATGCGTTAGGAATGTGAGCCGTTAGAACGATCACGGAATAACTTCTGCGTACGTTGGATAAACCGATATCTCTCGTGCCTATCCTCTCGAGTCTGCAATTAAGAGTTAAGATATGGCGCATCCTTCGTCTTTTCTTGTTTTTCTTTTTCTTTCTTTTTTTTTCTAACAAACTATGTAGTCCACTCCAAGATACTATTCTCTAATTTATTTTGTTTTTTAATTAAGACGTTCACTATTATGATCACTGTATTCGATTACCAATATCGATTTCTTGTCATTTATGTTTATCTACGTTTATCTTATACCATTTATTATTATCGTATGAACGATAGTAAAGGAATAACGAGTGATACTTTTCCTTCTAGGACATTAGAAATATATTAGAAAGTCTCTTTATTAATTACGGTTAATTATCTTTCCATCATAAAAATTTCTCTTTTCACAGATCAACCGACAATCAACGAAGCCACGAACAACGTTGTGGATGGTATCAACCTCGACGAGATCAAAGAGTTCGCGAAGGTTTTCAAGCTTCGTAGACTTTCGTTGGGCCTAACGCAGACCCAAGTTGGTCAAGCCCTTAGCGTTACCGAAGGTCCTGCTTATAGTCAGAGTGCCATATGCAGGTAGGCTCTTTTGTTTTTTTATTTTCACTAGAGTTTTAAAGAAAAAGAAAACAAAAAGAATTTAAAGAAAAGGAAGAGAAACGAACGTCGCTGAGGAGTAGTCAAGAAATGGACAATTATACGACGAATAGTGTGCCAGGTCACTGGAAATGGCGTTTAAAGGGTTGACACTTTTATATGTACATACCGTTCGATAAAAAAAAAGAAAAAGAAAAAGAAACAATTTTCTGTAGAATTTTTTAATTACCGGACATCTTTCAGGCTACGAAATTCTTAAAGTTTAGAAAAAAATACAGAGAAAAAAAATGAGATTTCACGCGTCTCATCCTCGCGTTCCTCACGAAATCGATTCTGATTACGTACACGCAACGTAGGCGGTGTAGTTTCGTGCAAGAGTTATTTCTTCTCGTCACAAACTCGAACGATTACGTTGGTTCCCGAACTCGAAGATATTTTTTATTCCTTCTCGCTGTGTTTTGTCCGTTCGAATTGGAAAAAAAGAAAATAAAAAAATAAAAAGAAAAAATTGAAGAAAGAATCTTTGAAAATGACGATTGATGAAATGAAGAGGAACCAACGTGGTCGAGAGTGTGCCAATGGCAGCGTGTCGAATATAATATAATAAAATAAAATAAAATAAAATAAAATAAAATAAAAGATCAATACGACGTATTTAGAGTCTCTTTATCGTATCGACTAATTTAAGCATTGGTGATTGTTCCCCAGTGCCCTGGCTACCCAGATGTACGCTGCCTCGCAGATTGTGTCACAGCAGCAAGCTACGTACGTTCACCCCTCATATGCTACCTAATTCACCTAAAAATTAAAAAACTTTAAAAAATCAGCGCGGTTATACCCAAGCGTGCAGAGGTGGTTCGTGAACGGACCAAAGATAATAGCTCAGTTTTGTAGGAATAATAAAAGAATAAAAGAATAAAAGAATAAATTGAAAAAAAAGGAGAAAAGAAAAGACAAAAGAAAAAAAAATAGGATCGACGAGTAAAAAAACTCGATTATTTTTTTTTTGTTTGAACAAAAATGGAATGTTTGTTAATATATCGAAGAAAGTGATGCAACGACCTGATTTTTGAATTCTCCCTGCGAATCCGATCGGGCATATTTGGGTATAGCTGCAAACATTCTTACTAATTTCTAATTTCGCATCCGAAAAAGAAAAATTTGCGATAAGGAGCACTTTTTGAGATTAACGAATAGTTTCTCTCCGAGCCAGGGCATTGGCAAACTTGGGCATGATGTCGCCAACGCAACGAACGTATCGACGATGCTCGAACTGTCGCTGTTTTTTCGTTGTTCGAAAAAAAAAGAAAAAGAGAAGAAAAGAAAAGAAAAGAGAACAATTAACGAAATCTACCTATTTCTATTTCTATCTATCTATCTTTATCTCTCTTTCTCTTTCTTTTACTTCACTTTTACATCGTCCTTTCAATCCTCGATTCGATCTTCTACTTTGGCGACGAACTGCGTTGGCAACATCATACACGGCATCACCAAATCTTCAAAAGCATGCACGCATTGTCAATGTCCTGTTATTGAATCGATGCATGCCCTTTCTTAGTGCTCCTTCGTCGAACGCATTTCGGTGTGGGCGATCGTGTTAATTTTATTCAAGCTACTGTATCTATGTAAAAAAAAAAAAAGAGAAAACGAAGTAGAAAGAAAGAAAAAGAAATTTCCAAGAGGAAAGAAATTAAAAAAAAAAGAAATTAAAAACGTAAAGTAATATTTTACAATTTTAAGAAATGAAGAAAAAAGAAAAGAAAGAAAAACATAAACGTCGTATTATCCTTCTTTCTCTTGTAAAAATTTTTCTTTCTTTCGAACGATCGTCCTACAAAGGATTCGCTCTAAATGATTAGACAATGAAGATCTATTGCTGTTCGCTCTAGATTCGAAAAGCTGGACATCACACCTAAAAGTGCGCAGAAAATTAAGCCAGTGTTGGAGAGGTGGATGAAGGAAGCCGAGGAAAGGTGAGACACATATCTCTCTTTCATCTTTTATAAGACACAACCGTAAAGGATAGTTGATCTTCCTCCTTCTTCCTCGTACTTTCAATTACGTTCGAGAGATCGTTACGGATAAGCATCTATCGAGTGGCCTGAATGAGAAAGTAATTAAAAAACCTGTCCAACGTAAATCGTTAGACAACGCGATCGAAAAAAGTTACATAAATCCCGTCTTCCCCTAAGTGGTCCGATCCCGTTCGCATACATACACATACGTACAGACACATAGTTAACATACGTATCACACTAATCATATAGCAAAAGGGACACTTCATGTATGGATGATCTTTCGTATCCTCCGGTGCAATTTAAACCCAATGAGAATTATTACTCGACATGTTAGTACGTAGATACTTGCAATAAACGGGTTGCTTAACATGCCGATACAACGATAAATGCGAGATTAGAAACCTGACCGCACAGCGATTTATAGTATCGGTTTGTATGACTTCAAACGTTTTCTCAAAAACTTCTTAACTAGTTGCTTTTGAATTAAGATTAGATATCTGATCGTTATTTTTTATCCAAAATATTCGATTCTCTCTCAAAAAGTGAAGGAGGAAAGATAATTCTACTTTCTCGAATGCTGAAGTCGGAATCCTTTGAAATTGTTCTATATACTCCATACCTACTACGAAGTAGTATCCTATCGCTTTAGCCTCGATGCACGATTATTCCGCAATCGTCCAACAGGATCTCTTGGTCCTCTCTCTCTCTCTTTCTCATATATATGTGTGTGTGTGTGTGTATGTATACACACATATTCTCCCTCCAGCCGAACACCGGGCTGCGTCCCGTGCGAGCGTGTGAACGCGTGCGTGCTAATTGGTAATTCGCTAATTGAATCCAGCTGATTAATTGCCGATCCGCGTCTAATAAATACGCGGAATGTTAATTAGAATACGGCAGACGGCGGTGAGGACGGAGAAGAGGGGACAGAGAACCGTTAGCGTAGCGAAGTCCCGATGGCACGCGAGTCTCCGCAGGAGAGATCGCGATCTTACGGTCATTTCGAAGATCTTCAAGTATTTCTTCCTCCTACGAAACTATTTCCGGGAGTTTAGTTATTCCTTCTTAGTCATAAAACGCATTTGAATGTTTCGATAATCGAACGAGAGAACAAAACGACGGAACAAAATATTATTTATGTTTATTACGATAAAAATTGTTCCTATAAAAGTGACGTCGATTATGTCGCAGATTATTAAACGTCAATCAGAGATTTATGATATTTTCTAACACTTAACACGATGAATCTTTCTTAATACCGATAAGATCATTATAAAAACTGCAAAGTCGATAATCCAATAAAAAACTTAAATAATCCTGTGAGAAACGAAATGAAAAACACATAGCTCAAAGATTCACTCAATTATAGCTATATCTCAAGCGTTAGAATGAAAGAGACAGAGAGAGAGAGAGAGAGATAGAGATAGAGATAGAGATAGAGATAGAGATAGAGGCAAGTTTCTATGCCTTGCTCGTTTTTCTTTTCATGACAGAAAACAGCAACAATGACCCATCTCGCATTCTCCCAACGTAGAAACTAAGCGCGAGCGACGGCCGCCGTTGCCGCCGCCATCGCCATCGCAGTCCGGGAAAAATGAAAGCGGCTAGTTTATGCGGTGCACGTGCACGATTTATCTGCCGAGTAATTAAACTGTGGACTAATTAAAATCAGGTTTCTGATGTACCTCTCCTCCTGCAGCAAACCTCCCTCGTACTCTTTCTCTCTCTCTCTCTCTCTCACACACACACACGTACACACATACACATACACTAACCAGAATCCACTGTCCTTTACTTCTTCTTCTTCTTCTTCTTCTTCTTCTTCATTCTCCACCTTTCTCTCTCTTTCTTTCTTTCTTTCTCCATTTCTCTCGTTGTTTCTCACTCACACCCACGCAAGAGTAAACCCACCACGGAAACTCCTGCACGTTCTTAACCGATTCAGCCCGCAAACCTCCCAGAATATCCTTCTTCGTCTCTCTTGGCACCACTACCCTCTTCCCCGACAACCCTCCTTCTTCATTGGAATCGTTCCGACTCTGGCAAAGAACAGGCGCGTTCTCCATTAGCATATTGTTTTCGCAAATTCGACGAAATATCACCGAGCGATGCTAATGGCCTAACCCCTTTGGAACGAGGATGAGGGCGGAAACGAGAGGACAAGGACGACAAAGACGACGACAAAGACGACGACAGGGTGCACTTTTTCTCTCGGCCCACGACGTGGTCATTCGGAGTTTAAATTAAAAACATAAATTTTTGTCGGTGTACTCTCTTTCTTTCCGAGAGAGAGAGAGAGAGAGAGAGAGAGAGAGAGAGAGAGAGAGAGAGAGTGAGAGAAATAGAAAAAGTCGTGCCAACTCTTGCACGTGACGATTCTGTCGCCTAGTAGTTATATTTGTTTCTTTCTTGTTAAACGTTCAAAGACATAGAGAGAGAGAGAGAGAGAGAGAGAGAGAGAGAGAGAGAGAGAGATCGCAGTAAAATCTTCTATTTCTTAAAGTTTTCTTTTCGACGTGTTTCACTTTATCTTTTTATTTGTTTCATTTACTATTATTAATTTTGCCAATCAAAATTTGTTAAAAGAAGAAATTGTGTTATTTCGACAAAAAATTTTACTGAGAAATAAAAATAGGATTCCTAATCAACTCTATTGTTCATTCTCTATGAGTCGAAACTAATTAAAAGATATATTTTTTATTTGAACCGATCTATGTAGTATTAGGCTTAGGTGACTATTGATAACGTCTATACTTCCTAGGTAATTTATTGATAATTATCTAACAATAAGAGATAAAGTACTATTACTGTCTCTAACTAAGGATTCCGAGACATTTCGAAGAGTTGTTCTTCATAATTAACCTCCATCCCTTCCTATAATCGTCTATTTTCCATTCAAGTCGCGTTTGACATTCGTAATAATTCGTAATATCGTCTGGCTATAGAAGGATATCCCTGTTTACGACTGTTTTCCGTACTTCAATTCGTCCGTTCATTCGCGATTGCTAACTTTATTTGTCTCGTTCGGAGGAGTTACAGAGAGTCTCGTTGACTGGCCAAAAAAGTTTGTCCGGTGACTATTTTCGAGCGAAAAAAAAAGAAAAAAAATAACAACAACAATAATACAACAACAATGACGACGACGACGACGACGACGACAAATAAAACAAAATAAGCAAAGACGAGGGATGAAGGATGTTTTAGTAATCCTATCTAATGCTTTTTACGAATTAACTTTCGTAAATCATATATTGTACGCAATTCGTCTATATATCATCGAAATAAAGTTCACAGTTTTTACGTAAATCTATTGTGCTTTTAACTAATAGGATATCTGGATAAAGTCGATTATTTAAAGCATATTCTATTTTTTTTTTTTTGAACGATAAATTTTACGATACATATATTATTATCTCTTGTAGAAGATATTATTATACTATAATATAATATTCTGAAATAATATAAAATTGATAATCTATACAAAAAATCTTTAGAATGTTTTAAAATTTTGAATCGATTTATTAATGTTTAGATGTTAGAAAAGCAAAATTTTTTAATGAATAATCTGAATGATTTGAAAATTAATGCTACATATTGTAAACTCGTTAGGGCGATTTATCGCGTTAGATATGAAAGGAGAAGACGATTTTACAGAATTTGAGCGAGAGCAGTGCGCGTGATTGCAGGTACAAGAGCGGAGTGAATCATCTCACGGACTTCATCGGAGTCGAACCAACTAAAAAGAGGAAGAGACGGACGTCCTTCACACCTCAAGCTTTGGAATTGCTCAACGCTCATTTCGACAGAAATACTCATCCCAATGGTAAGAATTAATTAAATAAACAATAAATTAATGAATAAGTCTTCTACGAATACGAATTTTAATTTTGCAATAATTTCTCAATTTTACAAAAGTAACATTATCTCTATAAATAAAAGATTAAGAAATAATTAATTTTATTATATTGAAATATAAATGAAATAAAATCTTTATATATATATATATACATATCTTTTTTTTTGTTTTATCTCAGGTACTGAAATTACAACGTTAGCACATCGTTTAGGATACGACAGAGAAGTGATTAGAATTTGGTTTTGCAACAAGAGACAATCTCTAAAGAATACAGCGAGAATGATGAAGGGAATCGAGTAAAGCGACGTTGATCGATGATCGTCTATGGAAAAAATCAGCGAAGAAGAAGGAGAAGAGGAGAAAAGAATCGCTTCGAGTACGATTCGATATCTCCGAGAACGAACTGAGTTTAAATTTCGAGGGTCGTTTTATCAGAAAAAAATCGCAAAAGGATTAAAAAAATGAATTGTCCTTTTTAAAATCAAGATTTGTTGATCGAATTAACGATCCTTTCGCGATTTTTACTCTCGAAAAGAAAACGAAGTACTTTTATAATTGTCCAGTTTCGCTCGATCGTGTTAACGATCGATGAGTGATCTAACTCGACACTCTGAAGACTGTATTCATCGATCTTCCGGTCTCAGTCCATCTTTTCCACGAGGAAGAACGAAAAATCGCAGCATCGAGTCGATCGAGCTCGACGATCGAAACTGAACGAAAAACGCAGCGAAAAAGAAAAAAAGAAAAGAGACTAAGTCCTTAAGGGCAATGTGATCGCAGAGAGTATACGAAAGATCTAATCTGTAAATTAGCTTTTATAGTCCTGCTCGCAGAAAACTTCAAAAGTGAAAGGAAAATTAAGTGAAGAGTATTTTTTTGTTTCTTTCTTTTCTTTTTTGTTTTCGAAAAACCGAAGGATTGACTTTTCCTTCTTTCTCTTCGTCTAAAAAAAAAAAGAAAAGGAAAAGATTGTTAAGAGATCTTGATTAACAACGACACGTAACTTAAATGAAAATTACCAACAGTTGGTAATACTCTGCGAAGATTGAATCGTGTTACCAATTGAACGAAAATTATCTTCCTAGTTCTCATCGAAATCGACTCCCAAAAGACCTTAGAATTAGCATTTCCCATGGATAAAACCGAACATGACTTTTATATGTTTCGAATACATTGTAAATAAAAAAAAAAGAAAAAAAAAGAAGAGAGAGAACATTATGTCAGAAGTTAATTTTTGGGACTTAGAATCATTGCGATCGATTCGATTGAATATTTTAAAAAATTCCAAAAAAAAAAAGAAGACTAATGATTGTGACAATTCTTGTTGCTTGGCTAACTTGATGAAACGACGTTTCATAGCTATTTAAAATATTCAATCCTGATGAGAAACCATGGAAGAAGAGTCAATCACAGTGATTAACCAATCATTTATTAATATAGAGAAAGAAGAAAAGTAAATATTTCGACGTCTCCATTGTACTATACGAAGAGCTATATATATATATATATATATAGCGAATAAATAATGCAATAACACGACGTTGAAAGTATTAAAAGACGCATAAAAAAAAAGAGAAACGAAAGAAAAAAGCAGAGATCAGAATTATGTCACACCTCGCTTCTCAAAAAAGTGACAATAGTTCGAAGATTTGTGCAAAACTAGTCCGCGATCGTTTAAGATCAAGATATCAAGATAATAATTCAAATGCGATCTCGTTTCTCAAGGCACAAATGTTTTATTTCTTTTCTCTTTCCTTTCTACTTTTATTCTCGTGGTTTAGAAACGGGACACGATTTTTTTTTCCCTTTCTTTTTTTAACAATCTTCAATATCTTTTATACATTTTATTCTTCGTGTACTTACCCCTAACTCGAACGAAGCTCACGAAATACCGTTTGTATGTAATAATCGTCATAGATAAAAATTACTACAAGCACACGCTCAAATTACATATACATATATATATATAAATATAATATCGATGCAGCTTCCTTCGAGATATCGTTTTTAATCTCAGACACTCCCGATAATTTCAATATCATTATTTTTATCGAATTTTAATAAATAATAAATAGAAGAGAACGAGATCGAAAGCTTTAAAACTGATCGATGACAAACTTGACGATTTCTCGCATTAAACGTGATAATTAATAGGGAAAAGCCATAATAAACTAATCATTATTTCTTCTAATAATACGAGAGCGGAGTAAGATTTGAAAGATTTAAGGAATAAGATCGTACATATATTGTAATGTACTTCGTATCCTTTTTTCCTCTCGATGAAAGAAGAAGGATAAAGATAGATAGATAGATAGATAGATAGGAGAGAGAGAGGGGGGAGGGGGCAGAGAGCGAGAGAGAGAGGGAGAGAAAGAGAGAAATAAAAAAGTAAAAGGTAAGGAAACGTGAGATACCTTCGTTATAATAATGGACTATTTACTACCAATAATTATTCATCTATTACATGAATAACATTGAGAATCGATGAAAAAGTAAATAATATTAGTTAGGTGCGCGATTTCAAGTGGTTTAGCCCCGTGTACATATATTAAGATTATTGATTATATATAAGCGTTGTAATATTTAAGGAATAAACTTTTAATAATATCGTAGGCTATAAAATAGCTGAATTCGTACGAAGTTAAATTGACATGGTTAAAGTATACTTCTAAAAACGACTAACGTAAGCAAAGCAACAAGAAGATAGAAGACGAAAGAGGATGCTGAGATTTGTCCAGCAATGTGTTGAGAGAGCAGAAAAAAAAATAGGGAGATTATTATTAAGATCTTGTATTATTAAGAGTGCCGAAGAGCAAAGTAATCTGTTCCTAAAGAGTTGTATCATAAAGTAGAAGGAGAGGAGAAGTGAGACAATGAAAAGTGTGGTATACGTGGATAAGGGTGGGTCTAGGGGGGATGGGGGGTGAGAGTTATAAAAAAATTCAAAATTCAAAATTTTGATCGATTCTAAGTGGGGGGAGGGAATAAACTGGGGTAGGGGGAAAATCGTATGTTGTCCTTTTTGATAAATGAAAAAAAAAATGAAAAGAAACGTTTGTACAGAGATATTCCGGTTATTAAATTTTGTTACGCGAATAAAGAGGGTGAGAAAGAGAGAAAAAGAGAGAGATGGAGAGAGAGAGAGAGAGAGAGAGAGAGAGAGAGAGAGAGAGAGAAACGAAGGAGGATTATTAATTAATCTGTTAGGGAAGCTGCGTGTGGTGTAGTATCGGGCTTGTGGGAGGAAGGAAGGTGGTAATTCGGAAGGACGCACGTCCGAGAGGAAGGGTATAACGAATTAGGAATCATGTGTATTTTCTTCGTGAAATCGATATTCAATAGATTATTGCGGAAATATAAAAACGCGAGTATTAAGCAAAGAAAAAAGAAAAAAAAAAATCATGTGAAATTGTATCCGTGAGTGTCATATTCCTAAGGAAAAAAAGAAAAAAAAATCATAGATCCACGGGCGAATGTTTTATAGCAGTTTCCGAGTAGAAAAAACGAGAGAAAAAGGTATTGAAAAAAAAAAATATATATATATATAGAAAGAAAAAAAACGTAACACGAAATTTTCCTCGCTCTTTATGCTAATACAAAATTTTTCTACATTACGTATTGTTCGAAGTAAGGCATTTGGTTTAGCCGATAAAAGAAAAAAGAAAAAAAAAAGAAAAGAAAAAGATAAACAAAAAGTGAAAATATCTTGAAAGCAGATGAATTCCGAATAATATGGAAAGTCAGAACAAAGAAAAACGTAGGATATAACGAAGCTGATCACGATTGTAAATCTTTCTTTTCGTCCAAAACTCGCAAACGGCGCGGCATCGCCGTAATCCTATCAAAGAGGAAACTGTTCCTGAAACATCGCCCAGAGAAACCAAAGTTCCTATTACGTTTTATAAAATAATGAAAAAAAAAAAAACAACACACACACATATAACTGTACTGCGAATAAAAAAACCACACTTGATATGTATATACGAGAAACAGGCTAAGCTAGTTATTACGCGATACAATCAGCAATTACGAGGATTCGTTAAGGGAGATGAGGAGAAGTGAAGGAAGACGAAGAAGACGAAGAAGAAGAAGAAGAAAAAGAAGAAACGAAGGCAAAGAACAGGAAAGACAGAAACTTAGAGATAAAAAGAGAAAGAGAGAGAGAAATAATTACGGAATAAGTAAAAGGCACGCCATGCAAAGATCAATTGAAATTTACAGTAATGGGAACAAAATGTCACGAGATCCGAAGTGACATGGTAACAGGAAAATAGACGGAATGAGAAGGGAGTGTAGAAAAGAAAGATATAGAGGAAGAGGAAGAGAAAGAAGAAGAAAAAGAGGAGGAGGAAGATGAACAAAAAAAAAAAAGAAAAAATACCAGAATTTTTCCTAACGCGGGATCGTACGCTTTTCTTTATCAGCGGACGCGACGAGAGATTTGTTTTATTTCAATTCTCGTTCGACGACGTCGTATTCGCGAGACACGGCATAGTCCGTTGACCCTCGATGCACAGTAAAACACACAGTCGATGATTAAGCACACAAGAAGTATACAATTAAATTAAGCAAGCCGTAGCTTTAGCTTGAATGTTAGCAATTTAGACGAAAAAAAAAGAAAAAAAAAAGAAAACATACACACACGGACACACATTACACGTACAGAAAACACGGACACACGATGTAACATTAAAAACTACGTATTTAAAAGGAAACCAGAAAAAAAATCTTAGCCGTTAAGCGAATACCTGTGTAAAATCTAGTAGGTGTCCACAAGAATAAAATAAAAAACATATATTGTGGTACAAATTACATAAGATTGTGTCTCTTTGTTACCTAAGCTAACAAATCCATTATGATTATTTTTAAATTATCTTTCTATCATATAAGAATATACATTAATATATTTATACGTAAATATATATATATTTTTTATTTTAATTTTTTTTATCATTTCCTGCACGCACAAGATTTATGATTACCTTCGTGACTATTTGTTTCAACGCTTATCATCGCATTACTTCGTTATCAGCGACCAGTTCGAAATCTGGTTTCTCATTTATAACAACTGGTTTGGTTTTACCTACCCATTCGATAATAGCGTAACCTATCATGCCGATGCAAAGAATAGCCATCAAGATATAAATCTTCATGTACGTACATAAATAAGGACTGTATATGTACGTTATCACAGATCCAGTGGATTCCCATAGGCGAAAGTTAGAATAAGCTGCTTCCTCCCTTCCAGGAAAGAGTAAACCACTTAAAGCTGAAAATATAAATAATATTAAAACTTTTTACACCATCTGTCGACAAGGTAGATATTTCGTTTTTTCGTCCCTTGATATATCAATTATATCTGTACTTTGATATCTGCATAAAAGAGCACAGATATATCTTGAGAAATAATTATTCTTTATGCTTAATTAAATTTTATTTAATTAAATATTCCACTACGAATGACCAACAGTTGTGAATAATAATGATTTATCTACGATTGATAAGAGGATGAAAGGAGGATATGTAAAAAGTTGAAGAAGAACTTACAATTAACTTGCACCAACCAGATGGAGTCACAGATTCCCCATAATCCAGAAATTAGAAAGAATATTACCCCTTGATCGGGTGTTGGTTTCCAATTTAACATAAAAATTAAAATTCCTATGTGAAGGCAAAATGCAAAGATCATAACAGGGATCCTGCCAGTCAATTTTATGATAGAACCCGTAGCCAATGCTGCAATTGCATTGGCAACACCAAAACAAATCATAACGTATCCAATATTACTGATACCCCAAGCGCAAGAGACAAAGGACTGAAAATGAAAGACGAAGTAAAACAGTGAAATCTGTAAAAGAAACAATGGAGTATACTTGAAAACTCACTGCGTTATAATCGGCAAAGAGAAAAGCTTGTTCGGCTCCAATGAAAATTATTATGGGTAGGATTAAAAGCTGACTCTTTTCTTTCAACAGTTCCAACGTAACCGCCAAGAGCTTTAATCCTGTTAATCCCGTCACCGAGCCCTTTCTACCTCTGTCATATCTAAAAAAAAAAAATAACAAAAGACAAGAGAAAGAGAGAAAGGCAAAAGAAAACATACATAGATATATGGATGATCCGATAAAATCTTGAAAGGAGGTCGAAGATAAAGGAAGAAAAAAAGAAAAAGGAAAAGAAAGAGAAAAAAATAAAAAAGAGATAGAGAGAGAGAGAGAGAGGGAGAGAGCAGAAAGAAGAAAAAAAAGTAATGAATGGGAATAGCCGAAAAAATGTATGTATATACATACATACATATATATGTATATGTATACACACACTCACGTTTCATATAAAACGTGTGAACAAAAAAGCACTTCGCTATAACTCCGTAGTAATCTCGTTCGTCTGTATTACCTAGACAACGAATCAACCCCAAACGCGATAACCAGAGAGGCCAATATCATAAGGGCAACATAAATGCCAGATATCAAGTGGATCCTCTCTATCGGTGGTTGCTCTAGATTTGGATTGTCGCTGGTAGATGAAGATGCGGTACAAAAATTGGCTCCGCAAATCTCGGCAACGATACTACTGTTCAATGTTACGTTCGTTGACGTTGCTTTATCGTTTCCGAAGGACAGAACTGTAATTGAGAAATGAAAGAAAAGAAAACAAAACAAAACAAAATAAAATGAAACAAAATACGATAAAATTTTACTCATCTTATTTCGTCCTCTTTTTTTCTAAATTATTCGATAAATACATGAGGAAGATTGATTACATGCTCGCATGTTACGTGTTTACATTGTATGCTTAAATGAAATGTAAATAACGTAGTAGATTGGTGATTTACGCGATTCATAATTGCTAATTATTGCGATATTAAATAGTATTGCCTCAGATGCACCGGTAATCGTCAAGGCTACTCTCACAACCGAGTCATTAACATAACTGCTAATATCTATTACGTACTATTACTTGTACTCTTTATATTACATATTACGTGTTTTATTAATGAAAGAGTTTACTTCTTAAAAAAAAATCAGGAATTACGTGCAATGAACGAAACGAATGAATTGTAGAAAAAGAAGAAGAAGAAGAAAGGAAAGTTAAATAAGAAAATGGAAAAAAAAAGAAAGAAAAGAGAAACAGCGATGCAACACATCGAAGTTTATATTACTCATTCTAAAGTTATAATACATTCTGAGATAGCCACTTTATTTGAGTTGCCTTTGTATTCACGTATCTACATCATGCAACATAACACAAGGGTTTATTTCGTTAAGCAAAAAGTTACATGCGCGATATATTTCGTATGCTGTACATTCTTGATGAGATGTTTTATGAAAATATTTATAAAAGACAAGAGACAAGTTTTATAAAATAAGTTATTTAATAAAAGAGAGAGGAAGGGAGAGAAAAAGAGAGAGATAATAAAAAAGAAAGAGATACCAGATACCGACAACAATGGAACAGAAGATTGAATTTTCATGATCTTTTATATTTATATTATGTAATATTATTAACTCCCTTTTTCATTTTAGAATTTTTAAATCCCATCAAAATACGATCAATTTTATTTTATTAAGAAATCTTTTTTGTCATAACGATGAATATAAATAGAAAAGGGTGCAGCATATTAAAAATTATATGGGTTATTCGAAGAAAAGATCCTAAATTATTCATTGAAACTATAAGATGGGACTTTCTCCTTTGAATATACATGCTCAATAAAAAAGTGTTTCGAAAAGATGTAATGAATTTTTTACACGATACCCACAATGATTATTATGATAAAAACATGTTTAATAAAAAAGTGAATTATTAAGAACAGGAATATGAAAGAAAAGTGAAGAAAATAATTCATTGATGTGTATCCCAACAAATTAATGAAATTAATTTCCTGAATATGAAAAGATAACGCAATTAATTAAATGAATTTTTTTTTTAGATTTCATCTCGTAATTCATATTGCAATATTAATAAAATTATCAAAAAAGGAAATGAAGATATAATATAATTGCAATAACTTCAAGTAATTAATAAATATTTATCAATAAAATTTATCAACAAATATTATGAACATAATAAAAACAATCGAATTTATAGATGGTAAAAAAAATATATATATACATATATCTACCTGCTGATGAGATAAGATTACCCCAGACTTGTGCCATCTGATAAAACATAAAAAAAAGTCCAAAGAATCTAGTGACCAAAACATCAGCAGCAAGATCAGATACAGAGGCATAAGCTTCAGACACGACCGTGAGATAAGTGCACTTGGCACACCAAAGTGGTCCACCACCTAGTCCAACCATAAGTCCACCTGGGATCATGGTGTAAAATCTTGGATAAAATTGTGCTGCTATGAATGGTACATAGGTCAGTATAGCCAGAGACATTGTCCACTTGCAGCCGAGCCAACTGGTGGGATAAATATACTACTGTTATCACTGATAAACGTAGAAAAGGACAAAATTAAAGTCTATTTCCAGGAGAAAAACTTATTGTAACAAGTAAAAAAACTAAATTCTCTCGATGAATTAAAAAGTTTTAAAGAAATATTTGACGATAGTTCGATATCCCCTTATTACCAAAAGATCTTCGTACGAATAAAAATTCTTCAAGTGGTCGTAAAGGATCTTATTGTCAAGGTATTGTTCGTTCAAATAATTGAGATGGAAAATGACAAAGAAAGAAAGGAAGGAAAGAAGGAAGGAAGGAAGGAAGGAAGGAAGGAAGGAAAGAAGGAAGGAAGGAAGAAAGAAAGGAAGAAAGGAAATAGAAGAGAAGTTTGTGAAAGAGGAAAAAGGGAATAGCTAGAAGACGAACGAATATTATATCTTTTATCTTGAACGAGGTAACCGGTTGATGGCTCACAGATGCTGATGCTGCTGTTAGTTTCGTCAAGGAGAAGAGGATGATAGGCTAAGTTATGGAAGATTTTATAGACGAGCCTTCGTTTAGCTCATCGGATAATAAAGCCGATCGTTTCGAACCTTCTTACGATCCTTGTGAGGTCACATAAAATCGTTCTCGCAATAACAAAAGCTTTCATTTCAAATAGAAAAAGATAATCGATACTTGGAGTTCTCTTGAAATAGATACAATTGGTATGGCTTAAAGCCAACTTCAATTTACGAAATAAAGGATAAGGATGAATCTCTATGTGACAGAATTACAGAATACTCTTTTATTATTTTCTCACCTTATTACCAAAGCCGGAAGAAATATGTTACTAAATATCAAACTTCCATAGATCGCGGCAAGCGTGAACGTGCCGAGAGATTCGCTGGCATTTATAGAACTTTGAAGATTCGAGGCACCCATAAACGCGGTGAAATTCACCATAAATGCAGTTCCTATTAATAATATATTCTTCATAATACGCCATCTTTCTGCTGGCTTGAAACTGGTTCGTTCGGTTTGCACTTTGACGAATTGTCCATTATTGCTATTGTTCTTTTCCATGGTCATGATTAAATTATTATTAAATAATACAATTTTTACAATGTGTATATATATATATATATTTATCTTCCTATGAAATTCATTTCGTTTTTAAGCTCGTTAGATATATCGCATAACGAGTATCTAATAGTTTTCCTGAAATACAAATAGAAATGATCATTTTATTTTTCTGCATCTTTTAATGTCCTTGATACGTAAGCAAATAATCACTATGTTTGGTGACTGACAAATCGACGGAAAACTATCGAGAAGCCAAATACATTTTCCGCAATCGAGTACATGAATGAACAAATATCGAATTATACGTATATTCAAAGGCATTCCTTTCTAAACGTGGTGCGCCATGATTAGGTAATAATTCAGAGTTTAGTCTGAGGTAAAAGCAGATATGTTGCGAAACGTCCCTACTTGCATGATATATATATAAAATACATAAACACATTCGTATATATATATATACACACATACACATACATCATACATTTACGTTGTCGAAATTGATACTTCGCTATATCCGATAGCGAGACATTATCCTATTTGCGTCCGACATCTCCCGTGAGTTATAACACCCATCATTGTAGACAAGATAGAGAAATGTTTAAAAGGAAAAGAATCGATCAATAGCTATTTCATTCATGATAATAATAATGAAAAAAAGAAGAGAAGATATGAATAAAATAATCTTAGAACAATCTTCCTCGAAAATTATTATCGATGATTGTTAATAATTTCAATTTTTTCAAAATCGTTTGAATTCAGCGATAATGTATCTATCCGCTTTAAGATTCTGTACTATTTCATCTCTCTTTTCATCTTTCTTTTTTATCAATGGTATGTATACATATATGTGTATAATCTTATATTAGAAATAATAATTTTATCAAATTGCATACATATATATATATATATATATATATATGTGTGTGTATATCTCGAGATATTTTCTTAACAATTTATTAATTTACAACATATAACGTAATGATCAATATTTAAAGAGTTGTACTATTAAATCATTTAAAAACATTTAGAATTATCGAATTCGTTTCATACAACGATATCTATATTACGAGAATCGAAATCAAAAACAATATTTTTCTTTAATTAATTTCAAAATTAGCTCAGCAACTTACAAATATTCTTCGTAATGTCGTTTTGCGATTATATCTATTGCATATCAGTCTATCAGATCGCAACAAGTTATACCGAACGTTGAAAACTTGTTGCTGATCGTTATCGTTAACTATTTTGTCCTTGAGAACTAGCATATGAGAATACTCGGATTGTAAAACTAAATATATCAACGACTCCTTTCTATTCGAAGAAACATACTAATTTATTATTGCTCTTTAACCTAATTTCTTATATATAATATTGAATTTATCGATTGAAGCTATCGAATAAAATTCTTTATGTAAAAATTATTACGTAAAAATAAAGAAAAAAAGAGAGAGGGAGAGAGAGAAAGAGAGAGGGAAAAACTGAAAAATTTTCATGCAGAGTTGATGAAATAAATGCGACCAAGTTCTGCGGAAAGTAGAGTAACACGTAATAATGGAAAGTAATTTTATTCGTGATCGAGATTAGCTTTTAAATGAAACATCGAATCGCAATTAACGAATTTCATTAATATGTACGCATATAGATATATATATTTATTAAGCAGACATATTTCTCGAAAATTTCAGTTTCACGAAATACGTATACTTATATATAATACTTTGATGGATGAAAAGATGAAATAGTACCAAGATCGATGTCAAAAGTTTGTGTATTTATTAGATATATATTTTGGAATAAAACCATCAAACCATAATAAGAATTAGATTTGCGTACGAATGTCCTTGTATTAAAATGCTTTTGCATTAACATAACCAGATATTAGGAAAGAGGAAAATGTCGTCTCTTCTACGATTCCATGCTGTTTCTGACTACTAATTTGTAAAAGTGGAATTCATGCTTCCTATTAAAGAAGATATTGCTTGTTCTATGTGCATTGTCACATTTCTTCGTAGACGATAAATCTTCTTTTACATATAACACCTGTGTATCTTAGTATTACCGAACTCATCGATTCTTACACAACTAATTGCACAATTATTCTAATTCTAAACGTATTAGGCAATTTTATGAAATCCTATTCCACATATGGCATAACCAATAAAAATGTATTAAAAAGTATTATTTATACTTTATAAAAAGAAATAAAAGTAAATAAAAAGAAATAATAATAATAATAATAATAATAATAATAATAATATATAAATAATACACTTACGAGCGATGAAAAATTTTAATTTTAACACTCAACTTTAGATCATAAAAGATCTATAGTAAAAATTTGATCATTCGATTTCTTCATTTTATTTCTTCTTCGATATCTCTTACACTCCGTTTATTAAATCCTATATTGTTATTCCTTTCGTTCTTTTAGTGATACACGTTTCATACTGGTTTGGTCACACACAGGATACGATTGAAAATGAGACTGATGCGATCGAGAACGCGAAAGGCAATGATCGAGGCAAACGTTATTGTCCCCACCAGCATCCGTCCTCACCTTTAACGATACTACTAACCATGGTAGTTTACCTATCGACGATGATAATACTTGATCGGTAACTCTTAGACTTATCCCTACTGTTTTATTTTTCTCTCTTCATTGTCGTCGATCATTTAATCATACATTGAAATCTTTTTTTCTATTACGTTTGTTATGAAAGGGAAGAGAATATTTATAACTAACAAAGTTTAATTAATCGATCTTATTAAAATGTTTGTATTCTATTAATAAGTTTATATTAATATCGAAATGAATTTAATGTGTAAAATTAAATATCTTATTTTATACACGATTACAAATATTAGACTCGCACGTATGTACGCGTTCAACTTTATTTCTTAATTTCTAATATGTTTAAATCCGCAAATGCATGATAGAAACAACGGTACATTCATTCTTTTAAGTTAGTTACCGTAGTTTCCGGTGAACGTGACTCACTATACGATTAGATATATTTCAAAGTATAAAAACTCGTGCACTTTCGTAATAGAAGATCGATTAATATTTCGGAAAAGCTTAACGTGAAATGCAATATTTATTTATTTTTCGAATTTATATATATATTTTCATGAAAATATAAAGTAAGGATCTCGTGGTAGCTTTGATATTTATCAAATTTATTTTAATTATTAATTAAATACAACAATTCATTGCTAATTTATTCGAATATTGCATGTTTATTATTATTAAAAAATTAGAACTTTCAATTAAAGATTTTTCTTATTCCTATCACTGTTTCGATAATTGTTGGCAATATTAAAGTGAATGTACACCTTCGTGATTCAAGATCAAACGATTGCTTGATTGTCACGCGACATTGCATTTTTATTTATACGATCACGATGAAGTAGCGTGTTTGTTTTAAACGGAAAGAATATTTTTAATATTCATGGTATGCGTCAAGATATCTACTATCGTTTCTATAATATCCGACTTTTATTAGACGTTAATCGAGATTAACCATTATATCCCTTTCGTCCCTTTCACTAATTTAATTTAATATTATGAGTATGTTTAATGACCGCTATTATTTATACTTCACAATTATTAATTCTTCTTTATTCTAATAAAATTTGCTTCAAGAAAATGTATTAAGATTTTTATAAAATTCTAATCATAGATTATGATATGTCAATAAAATTTGTAGAAAAATAACAGCTAATATTGTTGTCGTTTTATATTTTAAGATCGTTTTTTTATGTATCGAATTTTTCAAAGCCGAGATGATCAAGAACATTTAAACGTTATGAAAAATTAGTTTTATAGCGAATACTTTCGATTTCGGAAATACGATTCTGTTACTGTTATAATGGTTTGCATAAATCATACGATTTTTCCTTTCTTCTTGTTCTTCTTGTTATTCTTCTACTGTTATTTTTCTCTATTCCTATCTCTTCGTGCACATACATCGAGGTACTTACGGAATACTGTCGGTATTTGTAATAAATCTTTCGCTGTTTTGTTATCGCCTATGATTTCAATTCCATAACTTTCCGTAACGTGTTTTCCTTTAAATGTATTTAAATATTTTTCCGAGAACGTTTGAGAATAGTTATTTCATTTTCTTCTCTTTTTTTTCAAAAAGTCGAAACATCAGGATATATCGAATTATATTCTACGATTTAATTTTTACAAATAAATATTTTCGAAATTATCACACCTAAATAATATTTTATTATTTTCCATAAATAATAATTTACGATTTAGAAATTCGATAATTCCTGAAACGTAAATAAAGAAATTATATCATTTATTCAAATTTCTCACAGATTGCATGTATTATTTACCTTGATTAAAAGTAGGTATTTAGAATTCTTTTTCCTTTAGTTCAATGAATATTCATTCGAATAAATTAATGTTTGTCGCTATTCGTCAGATATAACAAAATAAATAAATATATATATAATTAATAAATATGTAGGTACGAGAGTTACATAAAAAACTTGGGGGAAAAGGAAACTCTTACAAATAGTATTTTTTCTTTTTCGATACTATCCATCGTAACAAATAATAAAAGAAAAAAGAAAGTTATACTTGACCTAAATTTCACGCTTTGCTATTTGTTTGTTTGGAGAAAGATAAAAAAAAGTAATTCATTCCTCTGCGCGCACATTATTGACAGACGAAAGTACTCTAGCTAATTAACATACACGAGAATATACGCATATATACAAATACAAGTTCGACGTTGAATATTTCGCAAAAGGAACTTTCAGCTCTTCCATTTGGTATTCCTCGCAATTTCACTGCACGTCGTGTTTTTACCTAATTTTCTACATATTCCGTTACGATATTATATCGTTTTATTTTTAATTGTATTAGAAACAACAACTATATCAAATTATATTCCATTCATAATTTTATATTATACACGTGATAATTTAAATATCAAAATAATTTGTTTGGAAATTGTTGAATGTTTCATTATAAGTTTTTCTTTGGAAACAAACAAATTGAGATACGAATAAATAATTACGTGTTATAAATATACAAGATAAATATATAATTCTATGATGCAGCTATACTGTAAGATACTGTACACCTTGGTATATTATTTTATCTATTTTATAAAAAAAAAAGAAAATGTTTTATCGCAAAATCATAAGAATTCGTAAAACTATTCGACGATGAAGAAGGAGCTTTACTTGTTGCTCCCTCCGTGTTCTCGTTCTCGAGCATGAATATATTTTCCCGAAAAATATTTCTCCTTGCTAGAGATAAAGTTGAAAAGGGAATAGCATGGTAAGAGGAACGAAGAAGTCACAGAATGCATCCTTTCGCCTTTTTTCTTTTTTATCTCTCTCTCTTTCTTTCTCTCTCTCCGTTTCTTTCATGTTCACGAATCCGCGCTTCGGTAAGCTTTACAGTAAGAACGTATGAATAAAGAGGTTCACGTTTCTAGATGCAATCAGCATTTGGAAAATGCTTTCCTTACCAAGAGTATGTAGTTCGCTACATGCTAGATTGGAAACTATTTTTCTTCGAGAGAATTTTTTGAATAAGATATACACTTCCTTCCTATTTTGTCTTTTTATCTTATTTTATTTAAGAACGTATAAAATTTATGGGTTGTCTAAATTTTTTTTTGCGATACACGTATAACGTGAACGCTTGTACATTTAAGTAAAAAGATTCTTAATCACATAAAAATCATTTTCTTTCGATTACATAAAATATTTTCTTATTATAGAGGTTAAATAAATATAAGGCTAAGAAACAATGTATTATAAGTTATAAAAGAGCTTATCCACTCGTTCATCGTCACGTACCTTAACATCGTCGAAGCTAAGGTCATTAATAAAGAGCCACGCCATTTACTTACATAAAACTGATAACGAGCAAAATAATAGCTCACCATAAAGCGACTTAGCCAACGATCTTTATTGCCATATGTCCAGCATTTATCACAGACTATTGTACTTTCTTTGCCGAGTTTCTTGTACAATTTGCCTTAGGTATTATCGTTTTAAATTATTTGCGAGATTCAACAAGCCTGAGTTTATCTTAGTTCGTTTAACCAACATCAAAAATAGACAGAGAGAAAGATGGAGAGAGAGAGAGAAACAGGGTAAATGATAGATGAAAAATTATGGATAATCTTTTGAAACGATAAATGTTTTTTTTTCTCGATAACTGTTGATTTTTCTCTTTCTATGTCCATTATTGCCTCAAATAAACGTTCCATAAAGTAAATAAAACTTGCTTATCTCATTTCTTTCCGTTCCACTTTTATGCCTTTGATTATTTGTAGAAAAAGATCAATTCTATACAGAAGTGAAACGTCGATTTAAAAGAAACAATCGATTTTACGTTATGGTATATAATTTCAATTAACAAAATATTAAAAAAAAAATATTTTATAAGAAATAACAAAATAGGATATATTTGCCGTTCTATAATACAAAGGTAGATACCTCAAAATTTATAAACTAAAGAGCGCATTATCGATGTAAGCTTCCAAATGTCTTTCGTGTTAAAAATTCAATAAGAAGAAAGTAAGAATTTTCTCAGTAACACAAAGTTCTATAAGAAACGATCGACGCCGAATGGGATATGGAAGACACACACTTCACACTTGGCTGCCTTTATATGTGATAAGGGATACGAAACGGATAACAAAAAGAAAAAATCGATAGTACATGGAATAAGTTAGATAAAAAGGACGAAAAAAAGGAAAAAGTCAATAGGATAAACAAAGAATAAACAATAGAAATTTCATAAAGAGAATAAATCAATGATAAACTACAATATTGAGACCGTGTGAAAGAAAAGTTCTTTCTGCAAAATGAATGAAACAAGTTTCAATTCGGATTTTTTTGTCTACTTCGATAGCCATTTCAAATTTTTCGCATAGGTTTTCTTTTTCTACCGACGAGAAAATCGACAAATTCCATTAAATGGTACACTTTAAAAACGTTTTAAGTGCACATCATTGTACTTTCCTTTCATTCACTTTTTTTTTTACTTTTTTCTTTCGATGAAAGTTACAAGCTGCGACAATTTAAAAATACTAGAACCATCGGGAAAGTTCGCGGTTTTTTTCTTTTTTACTTCAAAATGTGTACGTGTGTTTTTTACTTTCGGAATGAAATTTATACGTTAAAGAAAAAAAAAAGAAAAAAAAAAAGAAAAAGTTTCGAATTATCCACGTATTAAAACAGAAGAAACGATTCAGATTTATGTCGATAACGTTAGAAAATTATGATTAAGAAAATAAATTAATAATGACCTAATACAGAAGAAAGATAAAGTTTACAAATTATCCATTAAATCATAATCTATGATTATATATGCTTTTTGTATACATGTAATTAATTACTATACTCCTTTTCCAAGTCATTTGCTTTACCTATTAAATCATTATTCTCTATTATATACGTTATCGCCGATCATAATCTTCGGTATAACTATCGAGTAAAAATTTCTTAATCGTGTACGTTGTAAATATATGAATTATGCGAATGAAAGTTATGGAAGCGTAACCTATACTTATTCCTGAGCAACAGGGCGAACAGGTCATTAATGGCGGAGCTTAAAGCTGTATTGCCAAGAAAATTTTTTATGTCTCGATTTTTCTTTAGCAACACTTTTATCTTTTCTTTTTCTTTTTTTTCTTTTACTAGTTTGAAACAACATGCTACGCAGACAGCTCACAACTCGTCTCGAATAACTTAACGCGAAAGGATTTAACTCTTACTTCCCACCTCTCCTCATCTCTCGCCACCCTTTCTTTTCTCCCTTAAGCTATGCGATTAGCTGGTAGATAAAACGTCTTGATAAATGAACGTCACGTCGCGTCGTTTCGCTTTCTTTCAGCATTTATTACTTCTTTGGCGACGATCTAAGAAATATCACAGAACAGAGTAGTTCTACTATTAAAGTCGTTAAAACTCGATAATAAAGGAAATCTATGCGAATGGTCTTTTAAATTTTAACGTTTTCTTTCTATTTTTATTATACATCGAATGACGATTATAAAACAGACACTTTGTCAAATGTGTCAAAACGAATCGTAAATGAACGAATAAATTCTTGTGAAAAGACGTAACGTTAAAAGTATAATAAAAATGATTATAATCGATGATTTCTAATAAATAAAGAAATAAGAGATGAAAGTGATTGAAATGATATTGAAAATGATTTAAATTAATTTATGAAAGATAATGCAATATATAAATTCGAATCTATTACAAATTTCTAAAATAATAAAAAGACCCGGTATTAGTTTTTTTTTCTCGATCGACTCGTTCAGACGTGTCAACGAAGTTAAAGAGTTAAACGAGGGTGCTTTTAAGGGACTAAGGGACTAGTCGACAGTTCAATATCATATCTTCCAACTCAGAACGATCTTCGATCGACATCCAGTTTTCTTATCGTTCTTTACTTTCGATAAATCTTTATAAACCTAATTGAAAGAATTATTCTTTCACTCTTTTAATTCAATCATTACTTAACTATCGATTTCGCATATTGTTTGATATTTTTGCTATTAAGATTTAATTTTAATTATTTATTTAAATAAACAACGTTATCTGTCAAGATATTTTCCAACATTACTTACTAAACAATTCAATATTATACTACACTATATCTCGTATTCGAATTTTCAATAAAAAATGCTGAATATATTATGTTGTTTATTAAAATATAAAATAATAATTCTTATCATATCTGTTATTCAAACTAATTTTACTAAAATGAACTAAAAACGGGACATAAAAAAAAAGAAAAATGAAGATAAATATAAGTAAAAAAGAAACATTTTTAATAGGGTCGATATTTTTTTTATCGAAAGTTTATGGATACGGTACTTAAATATGTCACAGACATGATTACAAAGTTCGCTTTAAAGGCTCAGGTGGGTCTAAGGAATTCACAAGGATGTCACACTATTTAGATGTTCTGCCGCAGCGGTTGTCACGCAATTCCGTTGAGGTAGATGGTGATAGCAAATGCTGACGCGGAAGTGACGAGGAGATTAAAGCGGTCGAGCGAGAGCATGTACATGAAAGAAAACTAGGATGTATGGGTAAAAAGATATCGAGCAATATTACGGAAGGTGCTCTCATTTTCTCTCATCTCCCTTTTCCTCTTATCTCGCGAGATAAACTTTGTTCGAGCAATGGGTTTGTTTTAATAATATTGCTTCTTTAATATTTTCGTTATTGTTCGAAAATGAGAACGATGAAAGAGAGAAAAGAAGAAAGAACGAAGATAACATATTTTATTTCAGGATATTCGCATTATATGTTCTTTAGTCGTGAAATTTATAGAACAGATAATCGAATAAAAAAAAAGTGATATAAGTAACTAAACATACGTAAATGGATATGAAGTATCTTAAATTATCTTATTAAAGTTATTTATGATATTTAAGTTATTATAATTATTTATATTATTATATCTTATTAATTATTTATGTATGTAACGGTAACATAAGAATATTTGCTAGAAATATCTCCTCGATATTTTAAATTATACATACTTGTATTAAATTTCAATCAGAGATACTTTATATCCATTAGCTATAATGATCACTTAATAATTAAACAATTAAACGAGAAATGGAGATATTAAATGAAAAGTAGTGAATGAAACGTCGAGATAACGAGCTGCTAATTACTTCGTTGGTAATTAAATAAACTTACAATTAGTCTCGTCGATGGGGCTAACCTAATTTTGTGTTGAAGTTTTTGCTCGTTACTTAACACAGGGCTTTTAAAGTGCAGTATCGATGACAAGGTCCACCCAAAGGATCAGGAAAACTTTTCCGAGGAAGTTTCACGTTGGGAACTTTCGAAACAAATCGATCTACGAACTTGTCTCACCAGAATCCACTCGACGACTGCGTACTTTCGTTGGTCTTCGATTTCAAGACAAAAGGTCATTGATGTAAGGCCATCAATATACAACGTAATATTGTATATACAACATAAACATTGTAGGATATTAAGAATTTAACGATGTTAACAGATGAGTCATGTACACAATGAGTCATATTTATTGATTAGTCAAAATATATTATATCACCTTGGAAGTGAGTTTTTGTATCATTGAAAATATTATTTGTTACTCTGTTATTGATAAAATAAATTACTTCAATAGGAAAGTACTGCGTATATTATGTAAGAAATTTTCTTTTGTTACAGATGAGTCATGTGTATCGATTAGTCAAAATGTATATTACTTTGGAAGCGAGTTTTTGTATCATTGAAGATATTCGTTACTCTGTTATTGATAAAATAAATTACGTTAATATAAAAGTAAATAGTAAAGTAAATTTTTCTTTCGTTAATATTGATATGTTTACATTAATGTACACATTTTCTATCGATTATTTATTGTATTAAATTTATGTTACTAATATGTAACAATATAATATGTACTAAATATTCCGTATAAATAAATACTTATCGATATTAAATACATTATATTATTATTCCTTTGACATTATTTGAATATTTTATTTGTAATGAGTTCTTGATTTTTTATTTAATAAATATTGGAATTAATTCAAACGATTCCGAAACGATATAAGTTTAATCTAAACGAGTTAATATAATGATATTTCATTGAGTCATATAAACGATGGGAATAAAGCTTATAACGACGTCTAATAAAAAGTCTGACAATGTGATTTTGAATAAATGATAATGATAAAGTGTAAACTGATCCGATACTTTCGCATCGACAATAAAATTTTTCTCGCTTCTATCCAGATATCTGAAAATCCACTGCTCTCTCTGTTCCAACTTTTTCTCCAGCATATCTTAAAAAGTATACTTGAAGAAACTCTGAGCAAATCTTGTAGGAATGGTTCCATGACTCCTTTTTTTGTCGTATGAAAAATTTCCGTCGTTTATCAGACGCGACACAGACTCTAGAACCAAAAATTCGTGTATTGTGTGGGACGCAAGTTGTGATAAATTACAATGGACATATGAATTTCAAAGAGGCAGAAAGAGAGAATGAAAAATAAAGGAATAGAGAGAGAGAGGGAGAGAGAGTGAGGGAGGAGGGAGAAAAGAGAGAAAGAGAGAGAAAGAGAGAGAAAAGAAAAAGAAAGGAGGAAAGAAAATCTTTTAAAAGTAGTCGAGGTATCGAAGCGAAGATTTCATCTTTCAGTCACGTTCGGTGACGTTTCTTCATTTTCTCACAGTATACGAAGGTGAGACGATAAAGAGAGAGAAAAAGAGAAAGAGAGAAAGAGAGAAAGAGAGAGAAAAGACGAAATAATTTCAGAGTATTACGCGAAGAGAAGAACGGCTTTTCTCTCTCTCGTGAGATAACTCGAAAGTTCAAAGTGTCTAACAGATAAAGAACGAATATAAGAGTTGGCGGAATGTTTCAACGTAACCAAACAGCCTTGGTAAGGTGTCGAAATGAGTTCCACAATTTTCACGCTTCTTTATTGTTTCTGATGCTCTTTAAAAGAGAGCACAAAGTTTTGACGTCTACTATTATTTAGTTTAGACAAGTCAGTTTTTCTTTACTATTTAGCAATCACATCGCAGCAGTTGTAACTATAGAAAATAAAGCAAAATAATTGCTAACTGGTAACTAGTGATTTACAACTAGCAATTGGCGACTGGCTATTGATAACTAGTACCTAGTTTTACATTTCTTCACACCCTTTACATATATCATACTTTATTCTTCTGACATATCAATAAATCTTCTTTTTTCTTTTTTCAATATTTTACCAACTCTCTTGAATTTTTTTTTATACGAAGAAACTTTGTTCTTTTTTTCTTTTTTTTTTTTTAAATAACAATACACGTTAGTTACCGTCGGCACAGTTGTTAGTTTTTAATCAAACGAACGCGTTTGTTTCCGTCATTTTTCGCGATAAAGAAAAGAATTAAATTTTCGTTCATTTCATTTTATATTCGACTGATATTTATGCCCGTGGCTAAACTCGGATACCAAGCTCAGAGATAAATCTACATCAAGAAACTTAATTGGTCGACGCGTGACGGATCGGTAACTGAAAATAGCGGAGAAAGCATAACAAGCTTGTGATGAATTTACGGAATATAAATATAAAAAAATATATTTGCAAGAATTCGTTTAATGTAATATAATTGAAACGATACGAATCGATGAAATAATTTCGATTATGTTTAGCATAATTCAAAAGAAATATAACATAAATTTTGTTAATGCACGCAAATAAAGAGGAAACATAGAGTAATTGTTTTTTTATTCTTTAAAAATGAAAACATGGAACATAAAGTACCATAAATATTTCTAGCAGAATATTTTAATCATTTTTAACGATCCTCAGGAGAAAACCGGGAACTTTATTATATCACGGACAAGTTCCACTCTATACTGTGCATTTCATTTCTACCTCAGTTCCGTAGATGCTAACACAAGCTGCTACAACCATATTTACAGATCACATTTTTTCATATTTACACAAGCAATATTTCTATATTTTCCTTAACTCTACCATTAATAATATTAATAAAAAGAAAGAGAATAAGTAAAAGAGACGACAATTTTATAATAACGAAAAAGCATTCAATTTAGAGAGAACGTCTAATTAAAAAAAAAAAAAGAAAAGAGAAAAGAAAAATGCTCAAGTGCATGTCACTCGCATTGACAATAACATCAAATGTACGAAGAGAATTAATTTTAGAAATAATTTTTTCAACGAGATTGAAAATATTGCATAGAAAAACGTTGACAAAATAATCAATATTTAATCAAAATTTTTTTATTACAAAAATATAAAATCCTTAATCCGTAGTTCTAGGTTACGTCTGGATTTTGTCTTAGGTTTATCTCAGTTGCGACTGGATTTCGTGTTCCGTAATCCGTGTTCCGTGATCCTGTGGTTTGTGTTCTGGATATATGGTATGCCGCGATGGATATTGTGCTATGGATCCGACAGTAGAGGTTTCAAATCGAAGAAAAATTTTATCTCGTAAATTCGTAAGTTCTTTGTAAATTCAGAGATAATATCTTAACGACTTTTTTGTCTGTCTCAAACATTGGATGACAGATTATAGTCAGCATACAAATTTTATTTTACACTTAGAATCATTATACATGCAATGATAACGAGCAATTGTAATGTGCAAAGATATATTTGATATATTATTTCGAAAGAAAAGGAGTACAAAAGTATTTCTTTTTTTAATCATTCCTGTATATCATACTTGTTGGATGAATATACTACTTGTATATTAGATATAGCTATTATTATCATAAGTTAAGTAAGATCAATTGAAATAGAAAAGGAAAGAGGCCAGTAGTTCACGTACATTAGTACTTCAATTCGCCATTCTTTAGTAACTCGGAATTCATGAAAAGCTTATTTATTATATAATACATGGAGCTTGACTCGCTTGTTCGCGAGACCTTTTCTTCAGTTGTACCCACTTATAAAAGCTGTAACGAGGTACGCGAGAGTAAAAGTTTCAGCTTGAAGCTTTACAATTTTGAACGTAATTAAGTTTTCACGCCTTTTACCGCACATTCTCTTGTTGACGGGGCTAAAGCGACCGCATATTGCTGGACGTGACATATTTTTCGAAGAAAGGAATACTCGTTCTCATTATTATACTTTTTATGAAAAGAAGAAGATGATCATATTTTTCTTTTTTTTTTTCATTTGGGTACTTGAAAGAAAAGAATTGATTACTAGAAATCTCGAATTTCACTTAAAAATTTCCAGTTCAAAGAAAAATCTTTGATTAGCCGTGATCAGTAATTATTTTCATCGCGATCGTTCTTTTTACGAGTCTACTATTTCTACTTTTATTCTACTTTAGTCTCGTTACCTCTTCCTAAGTTACTTTCGAAACAAGTCACGTCGTTTAATAATTGGATAAGAATAAATTTAAGTTCGACTTTTACTTTGTCTCGAAGTATTCCCTTATTTTTTTTAGCACAATTTTACATTTTTTTTTTTACAACATTTTTTCCGACGAATGAAAATTCCTAACAAAGTTATATCGTTATCAAAAGATATGAAAACGATGAGTTCTTCAAGATTTATAAAATTAATTATACAAACGATTGTTGCTACGTAAATATGTTTATTGCGCGATACGAGTGATCTTACTTGATCGAATTAAAAGTTTCACTTATGTATTTTCTTTATTCGTTATTTATTTAATATATTTCATTTCGATTGTAAACGCGTAGTTTATGTAGAGAACGAATTTTCATACTATTATACAAATGATTTATAAAACGAGTGGGTAGTTTTATCATATTTGAATTTTGATATGCATACAGAAACAAAAGGTATATATAATCTGAAAATGTTTTAATTATTTTGTTTTTTATTGCTAGATGTTTCCGCCCTACGTATTACCAGATAGTCATATAATACCAATATAAGCTTTGTTTGCTTCCTAAATTTACAATTTAACCTTTTGACATTCAATAGCCGAACGTGTAAATATCAAACATATTTATTGCAATAACATTGATTATTATTTCTGCACGGCTCTTTCAAATTATTATTTTGTAAGATTATCGATAAAGGAAGATACTCAATTTTTTCGTTATTATAAAACATTGAATCTGTCTTTAAATGCTCGTGAATTTTATTACTTAGAATTTTATACGACATTTTTCGATCGTTTCGGGATTTAATAGTTTTATTTCGAATAAAATACGCATGGATAATGGGATAAAACGAATAAAATTCCGTAGAGATTTCCCGAAGTACATTTCAAATTGTTAATATATATTTACATGATAAAGAGTTAATGTTTATCCTAATAAACGTAAGAATTAAATGTTTGATATCGAGTGTAAAATCAGAGTCAACGAGAAAATACAATATTTAAAATTCAATTGTTTTCACTTTATGTTAAGAAAAAAATTATTAATGATACGCATAAATTATATATAGAGATCGCAATTTTACATAGAATGTTAAATAAAAACGCAAATAGAGCTGCGAGTTTTTATTACTTCAAAAGTTCGTCTTTAATATTCATTAAATGGAGTTTCACTTTGCGTTTAACTAATTTTGTCTGACAAATTTCATAAAATGTACATTTTCACTCTAGCGTGTTCACATATCTTACATTTTATTTTTGTAACAACTCTGGTAACTCATTAGCTCGGTGTCAAAATAGAGATGCTTTGAAACAGAAATTCTGTAATCACATCTAATGCATTGATGCCTTTATCATACGCCAAGTCATTATAGAAATTATTAAACCTACGCTTGATACGTAAGTCTTTTACGTTGCTAATTAGAACTACATTCTGAAACTAATATGTATCTATGTAGATTCGTTCTTTGTCATAAAACGAACTAAACCTACCAACGTAATTAATTAATTAAAATTTCTTCGTTTTTATAATTATCTAATTTATAAAAATTTAATAAAAAAAATTTACTACTACTTTTAGACTAAGAATAGTAAATTTATAGACCACAATGGATTCTATTTAATAATAAATTATCATTTTTCTTTGAACAATAACATAGATATCATTCAGATATCTAAAATATTTCTAAAAACAGATAAGTTCTTTTTTATTTTTTCTCGTTTCTTCTAAAAAGATGTACATGTTACAAACGCGTACAAACTAATATTTCAAATAAAGATAAAAAATATCAGCACGTTTTTAATGCACTCGACAGTTGATAAAGTGTATACGCAATTATAAGAGAATGTGACAAGAGAATCAACAATGGCAAGAAACATCCTGCAAGCAAGATTACGATATCTTTCTGGGAAGAGGGGAACAGAAAGAAAAATACAAAGGATAAGAGAAATAAAGAATATTAACTCTAAACCATCAGTAACATAGCCGTATTTAACTGTGGCATCCCAAATGAATTCACTGCTTTTTTTACGGCACTAATAAAAAGAGAACGACGAAAAGAAAAAGAAAATAGAGAGAGAAAGAGAGAGAGAGCGAAAGAGAGAGCGAGAGAAAGAGAGAGAGAGAGAGAGAGAGAGAGAGAAACACAAGTAGAACGAATGAATGAGATAGAAGAAGAGAGAAATCGCGCGTGGCGCTTTGGATGCTGGAACGAAAGAGGGGTTGCGTCTGGGTTGAAGCCGGCGCCCTCGCACCCACGAGTAACTTCAGTATACGCGCGTATCTACATTCGGTTGGACCTTACTTCTAGTCCGTTTCCTGAGAGATCGAATCGCTCGAGAATCGAATCCTTTTGGCGATAGCCATCGATCTACACAAACTTTTCCGAACGCGAGGAAAAAGAAAGGAGAGGAGAAAAGAAAAAAAAAAGGAAAAGAAAAGAAAAAGAAACGAAGTACTCGAATTTCTCCGATTCTCTTCGTGTCGTTTTCGTCTTTTTGTTATTTCTTTTACATTTTCTTTTTTGTTTTTTTTCTATTCTTACCGAAAAAAAAGTGACAATTTTATTAGTGTTTCATAAAATTTATAAATCTACTGGTTACGATGTGACTTCAAAAGAATTTTTTAGGCATCGACTTGATTTTCATCTTAAATAATTAAAATTGTTCGATAAGTTGTTATCATATTTTACTCGTGATTATCATTAATTGTGCGTTTCGACAATATTCCTTTCCCTTCATCGGCAATCTCCATCAAGAGATTTTATTTCTTTCGATCGTACTGTTTAAGAATGTCTAACGTGAGACTTTATGGTATAAGTTTTTGTGGGTGCAATAGATGCAATGAAGAACCGGATATGAGAATAGACATGAATTTTCACATAAATAGAAGCCAAAATACAAGAGGTCGATCCTTTGAGTAAAGGTAAGAATCTCTCCTTTCGATAATATCTTTGTATGTAATAGATATTTTGTAGATAAAAACTTTCCATTATCCAGAAAGTTTCCTTTTGTATGAAATTCTGGGTAACTTTAATTAAATCATCACGAAACTATTTAAGTGAGCTCGTTGAAGTAACCGCAATAGAGAGAAAGAGAGAGAAAGGGAGAGAGAAAGAAAGAGAGAAAGAGAGAGAGACAAAGACAGAGACAATTTCAACCCTAACGAGACTTTCCTAACAATAAGATCTAATTCTAATTAATACTAGAGGCAATTAAAATGGGGAAGGGAAATTACAAATTAGAGGTGATCCTTTACAAAATTAATTGTGAGTCTAACACGAAATTAATTCAGAAATTTTAATGAATTTAATTTTTTTTTTCTTTATCAAAGGAAGTATATAAAAAAGAAATATATATATATATTTTATTTACTCATATTACTATAGTTCATATGAAAGTTTAAATTTCTTTTCTTTTAACTCTCTTTCTCTTTTTCTATCTCTATTTCTCTCACTCTCTTGTACAGATTATATACCGTTCGAGCAGCTAATGTAAAATTCATTATTCCGAATTAATCGCCTAATGCAATATAATAAATCGTCCCTTGTCCTACATTTAAGTCCTTTCGGACAGAGATACCCATGGTAAATTAGTTGAATATATGTACATTAAGTAAATTTAATACTTGCGATGACATCTACGAAATATATTCTATCTTTCATAATTAGATTTTATGCAACTCCTATCACAAGCAGTTTGGAATAGGAACTCTTCAGCGATCGATACGAACTACTAACGTATAAATAAAATAAACATATAGGAAAGAGCAACGATTACATCACTCCATTCTACCCACTTCATTTAAAGACTTGTTTTAGATTACTTTATCCTCGTGAAGATCGTTCAACGCCATCTATAAGATTAACAAACTTTCATGGATGGAATTCAAGTTTCACGCAAGTCTGCAGCAAAATGAACTTTACGTGGGTAAAAAAAAAGAAAAGAAATACAGTAAAAAATACAAAGAGGAAAAGAGAGAAAAGAGAGAGAGAAAGAGAGAGAGAGAGAGAGAGAGAGAGGAAGGAAAGAAGGAGTTGAATACTTAAATTTTAAGTCTTTTGGCTTACATTTTAAAAACACTAACCTTCGGAATGATATACCTTAAAAGACTAAAGGAAACTATAAAATACCTAACTGAAACTGCTCTCTCTCTCTCTCTCTCTCTCTCTCTCTCTCTCTCTCTCTCTCTCTCTCTCTCTCTCTCTTTTCCTCTCCCTCTGTCTTGTATATACATACATACATACAAATTTCGGATTTCCTTGCTATACGGAGTACTTCGAGTTTCAGTACCATTTCCTGTATGTTTCCATAAATCCCAAGGGTTGCACGTCGTCTAACATGAATACGATAAAATGCATAGACGAAAATGATTCAACTTCAATTTTATTTCTATCTCTTCCTTTCTTTTTGACTTACATTTCTATAACTTGAACCATTGAAAGTAGGCCGGATATTAGACCCATCATCGTAAAGCATATTGAAAAAAATATTCATTTCCCATAGTATTTGTTCCTAATATTGCAATGAAAAATACTGAAAGACTTAAAGTTGTTAAGTTAGCAGTTTATCGCTCGAGCTCAAATAATACCACCACTCTCTTTGTCTGCATCATGCTCCAATTTAATTATACGATAATTTTCATGATTATTTCGAAATATAATTATATTTAAAAAATGGCATACTTTTGTTCGGCAGATTTTAATAGTTATTAAACTGAGAGAATTTTGATCTATAAAAGTGGACGTAGAAAATTTATTTAATGTATGAATTATATGACAGAGAATTTTAGATAAATCAATTCATCGCGACAAAAAAAGAATCGATAAGTATACGTAAATGCTTTTATTGAAGAATGATTTATTTAAGAATGGTTTTATCAGAATCATAATTATTTACGATGATAAAAGGAAAATCATTAGTGACATTGAAGGCAAATATAGATTCATGTAATATTGAACGAAAGAACAATACAATGAAGGATTCGGATCTATCATGCACATTGTGATTATACTCTCGATTGTCTGTTGGATATGTTATACGAATCATCAGAATGGTATGGGTTGAGAGGACAAAACTATTCATCACTGTCTGTAACAAGAACGTCGCTAAAATGGAATCAAAGACAAGCTACTAAATCATTCTAATTCCTATACGAAATGTTATATTTTTTTCAAAAGTTATCCTCCTAATAATATTATTCATAAATCTTTTTATTCTATTAGTGTCATATTATACAAATCCGTCATTTTTATCCGACAGTATTAATTTTCTTTTTACATTTAAATATGTATAATAACTACATCAAATTTTTCAACTTTTCCATATATTTTTTCATTCTTTTTCTTTTTTCTTTTTTTTTTTAGTATTTCAAATCACCTTAACATTTCATCGAAATTCTTTTCTAAAAAATAAAACCACGTTTATTTGTCTCGAATTAGTTCTAAGCACTACTTGAAAAGTACGAGCAACTATCGTTAAGTATCCTCGAATTGTTCTCACTTAAGGTAATTTTAAAGAGCTTAAGAAAGAGCTTCCATTAAAGTTAGAGTACTAGTCAACTCCTTTTTAAAGTCGTGATACTATTTTCTATCGATCGTAAATTCATTATTTTCATGATTACACAATTTTCTTATGCCGAGAGGTTTAATTACATAAAAAAAAATAGCTTTCGTTAAGTAGAACACGCCATCCGAGTATTATTGAAGATATTTCATTCATCTATTTTATCTCATAACGTTCTTTAAAAATAATATTTATATTCTAAAGAACTTTGAGGTCTTTGATTAAAATCTACAAATTTTCATTTCCATTCGTGCATATCTATGAAATTATCTTCCAATGTAGACTGTTCATTTTATCAAATTTTTAGTTAACGAAAACGTAACCTACTATTCACCTGAAACATATTCACAAAACGTGCCATTCTGACCAACTCAGAAATTAGTAATTTCGTTGAACATTTCGAGCATATCGAGTTCACACGATTATCATGACGATTGAAAATTTGATTCGACCGAGTAAACTGTTCTCTCTGTTTCGAAATGATACATGCCAATGATTATGATCATTCTATAACTATAATCATAGTGTATTTTTTCTTTTAAAGTAATTAATAATAGATTAATTAAATAAATTTAGATTAATCATATAAATTTTTATAGATTTTTCATGTAATCCATTTTCAGGATCATTGAAATCAATTTTAATAAATCTTCGATGAAGTATTACATAAATAAATTTTTTCGGTATATAAAATATTAATTACTATTAATGTATTTATCTTCGAATTTTCTTATAAAATATGATATAAGGATAAAAATAGAGGATAATTACAAATGCACGTAAAAGATCCAATTAAAAGTGCAAATAATTACTTGAAGATAATAAACCCAATGAATATACCGAATCGCAATAGTTTGAAAGGAAATAACGAGACAGCCTTACCGTTTCTAATTAATGAAACGTGCATTTTCCAAGAAATCGTGTATAAGAATATAACGCAAATTACGAGAACGCACGCAGAGAAATCAAGAGAATAAAGACAAAGTCATTTAAAATGAAAGCGTTCGTCTGCTTGATCAATTTAAATGTTTCTCGAAGTACTAATTGCATCTGTATAAATTAGCCGGAATTTCTACTTTGTCATCAGCGATTTTCTCGTTGTCCTTTCCTCTACCTTAAAATTTCACGTGTACTTATCATAATTAGTAATCTTGTAGTTGGGTAAGAAAGTTTACTAGTGCATATAAATGATGAAGGAATTATAAGTGTAAAGTAAAAGAGAGAGAGAGAGAAAAAGAGAAGAGTTTTAAATTAAAATGTTGCGATTTAAATTTTCATGTATATCAAAATGTGTATACCGGACATCTTATTTTAAAATATATGGCCACATATCTCGGTCAATCTTAATGATTTTATAAAAAATATTCCTAAGTTTTTAAGGTAAAATGTAATATTACTTGTAGCTATTTGATAATATCGATCGTAATTTATGAAATATTCCCTAAATTCTTGATTAATTTATAATTACATGACCTACATGACTATAAGGTTATACGTCGAAACTTTCACAATACCTTTACTCAACTATCTTGTAATTAGTCGAAATAATTTACAGTACCAGTAACCAAGATATATCTTCCTTCGTGAACCAAGAATCGATATTCTAATCTCCAGAGAATTCTTCTAAGTATGGATTTCTCTTCGAGAAAGACTTTTCACTGTTCGTGAAGACGTATGTCACGTCTCTTGGCACTAGCAAATAAATAGAAAATTATTTACGTGCATTGCACGTGAAATATTAAATATGAAATATGTTATGAAATATCGTGTATCAGTTATTAAAAAATTTATATTTTTATAAATCATTAAAAATATTTCTCTCTTTCTCTTTCTTATTTGCTCCATTTTATAAGACTTTTCGAAAATTTAAGATATTGATATATTTAAATAAATTATTAATCGCATAGAATATATATCTTGAAAATATCTTTAAAAAAGAAATGATGATATCTCATGAGAAAATATTAACAAATTAAAAGAAATGCAGTACACTTCGACTTTTTAACGAATGTTATAATAATAATAATAATAATATTAATAATAATAATAATAATAATAATAATAATAATAATAATAATGATGATGATAAAGTAATTTGAATAATTAACAAATTAATCTACAAATTAAAAATAATAGAAATAATAAGAATATCATTTAAAAAGAGAAGGTTACAACCGACAAAGAAATTCGTCCTCAATTTACAAAGCTCTTGACACGAGCCTAGTAAAAACTAAAGATATAACGAGCGTCTTAAGGGTTACCAAGGTTTCTTCTCAAGACATGTAAATATCTAAGCATACACGTTCGGTCTCCATACTACACAAAACTCAAGACTTAGTTCTTCTTATGATATCCTATTCTATCTTTCTCGTTTTTATACAGGTCTTTCTGACGATGAACGGCCCTCAGTATTATCAAAGAAACGAGGGTTGCAACGTAGGTGTTATTTAGTTTTTACCCTAGTTATTTTGTTTTTATTCTACGTCGACGAGATTCTTTTCAAACAACGTATTTATGCCAAATTACTATGATCAAAAGAATATTTACAGAGATGATGTTTAATGTTGAAAAGACTCACAAATATTTAACAGTTTACGTTGATCTTTGATACGATCTTACCAACATCATTTTCTTCCTTTTTGTTTTCTCTCTTTCTCTCTCTTTTCTTTTTTTTTTGAAAGCAACATAATTGATAAAAGTCCTCTATATTTACATAAGATTAATATTAATTTTAATAACATCCTTTGATTCGCCGGTTTTAATTAACACGTAATTTCCTGAGTTTCAATGTATACATATTTTTAAAGTTTGTAACACGTGTTCGATTACATGAAAAAAAAAATAAATAAAACAAAAAAAAGATAGAAGAAAAAGATCGTGACTGCTTTGTTAATGGTTATCGAATAAACGCGTGGGAAGAAAAATGTCGACGAAAGTACGAGATCGTAATTGATTGCTGACTTCGAAGGGTGCGTTTTCTTCACGGTGCTAATTAGCGGCCAGAAAATACCCTGAAAGAAAACCATTAGGTACATACCTATATAGCCAGATGAATCAAACCCTTCATTCAATGCCTCTTTCTCCCGATTTTTTTTTATAACTCTGGTAACGTGAAAAAATTTACGAAGAGATTCAAAAAAGAAAAACTAGGAAAATTTCTATTTCTTTTTTTTTTTACATTTTACTTACTAAACATATTAAATAAAAAACTATGTTCTTTTTAAGAAATTCTGAAAATATTCGAAGTAAAATTAAAGTTGAAAAAAAAGATGAACGCAAAAAAAATCATCTTCAGTAAGTAAAATCAAGAATGAAAGAAAAAAGATGAGTGCAAAAGAAAGAATCGTCTTCAATGATGATTCGCCGATAAAAATCTATAATTTCGCGCAGAACTCTGAGTATGCTGCCTTAAAACAATACGACCTTCACGAAAGGGCATTCGCGAGAATCTCGAATACGAACTTGATTTGTTGTTGTTGTGATCTCTATGAGACAATGAGTATCCTACATAAATAACTATATCTGTATGATACTTTCTATACATGTGTTTATGTCTATACATGTATATTCATACAGAATACGAAACGTTATCAATATTATCTGACGAAAAAATAATATCAATTTACATATATCGAATTACGTAAATGAAAGAATCATTTGATAGCTTCAGTGAGCATATTGTGTAATATATTCATACGTATATTGAGTATTTAACAAAGAATAGAAATAATAAAATAACAACAATAATTAAATAAATTGTGAAAACGTATCTTCGAAGCGATTCGAATATCATAAATATATATTTTATTTACGTATTTATACATATATTTATATGTATAAGGCTTTCCAATTTCTTCTTTACAATTTTTGTTCAACTTTTTAATGAAATTTGTATTTAATAAATAAGAAAAGAACACTTGGAAATTCATTAGACGATAGACAAGGGAATATTTGTTATCGATAACATTTTTAGTCGACGTAGATACGATAATATTGATTTGAAACGAAGATGAATTTAAAAAAAGATGAAAAAAACACCGAGGAGATCTATTTTATTATCGATAGGATTGATGATATGTTTCTTTCAATAGCTTTATATAAAAAACAGATTTATCGAACAGATTTTATCAAATCACTTCCTTTTTAAAATAATAATTCGTTTCATCTAAAATTCTATATCTTCGTGTTCTAAATACAAGCATGATTTGGTCTCGATCTTCTTTAATATCTCTTTTTAAATCCAGCTACCACTCGGTGAATTTTTCAAAGGATCTTCCAGCAAAGTGCATGTTCGATAACGAAAATGGATGGTTATCTCAAAGACCGAGAAATCTTTTTCTACTACCGATGATTAATGGTTCGAAGTTACGTTTCGACATACGTTTCGTATTCGGGGTTAACTTTAAGATACAAATAATGATCGTTCGATGTGAAGATAAATTTCTATTAAGATTAAACTGCTGTTGTTTCAAGCTACGTATACATTTATGATATATAATATGTCAAATTAAAATAAATTTATGACACATGTAAATAAAATGATATTCAATAGCAAGAGATAATAAAAATAACGTAAATAAAAAATAAACTCTTTTTTCGAATTTTATAATTACGAATAAAATCATATCATATCGTATAAAATATTATGAACATAAATATCGATAGTGAATGAAAATGGCGTTAGAAGTTCATATATTAAAAATTCATATATTTTTCAGAGAAAATAAAGAGTATGGACCACGCATAAATCTACCAACTAGGAGAGTTGTATTACGTGGAAAGATACTATAATATCGATTCTAGTAATTTATGCATTATAATGCACCGAGGAATCGATTTCGATTTGGAATAATGCCAAATACGTTTTTCCCAAGTGTGTGATATAACGATTTTATACCGCAATAGAAGCTCGGAAACTTAGAAATTATACATAAGATCGTTCGTTGAAACAGGACTTGCTATAAATATAGTTTAATTTATTGATTCAGGAGAATTCTTTTTGAATAGAAAATTTGTTGACGAATGAATTTCCTCAAAGTCAATACATATGTAATAGTTTTCGTATATATCTTATTCTATTATATTTTACATCATTGATACAGAATAAAAAACCTTGTTTCTTTTTCTAATTATTATATATTTTATATAGCATATTAATTTCTGTAGATATCCTGAAAATTCAAAATTCTTCTTTAAGCCTATACAAAGATATTAGATGTTAAATTATTTGTTTATTCGCTATGTATATATATATATGTACGTATATTAAATAAATGACAAATATTCGATCTTAATGATAAACGAAATAATAATTATAAGTTTTTACAAGATGCGTATATTCGTATGAATATTCGATGAGAATAGACAATTTTATATGCGAGAAAGAACGAGACGAAAGGAATACACTACTGTACAGCAGAAGATTAGAAACGAAACTGAACGAAACTGAACGTTGGATATGTCCTTCACGCTTGGTCTGTTTTCAAGGTGGTTGGAATGACAACGAGAGAACTAAAAACAAACAGAAAAAAAAATGTAAACGATATAAAGCGTCGAGAGATCGTTGTTGATAGAGATATGAAAATTCATGAAAGAAAATTTTTTCTTTTTTACAAGGTCACATACGTTGTATGTATATCAATTAACGATCAATGATTTCGTCATCGATTTACATATCGTACAAAAAGAAAAGATTAGAGATGATTTTGATATAAACGCTCGAAGAAAAAACTCAATCGAGTTGTATATAAAAATAAATTATATATAGTGGTATACAATTTACTACTGGGAAAATGATAGTAAAGATAAACCAAGTTACGTGTAAGTATGATAAAGTATAATAAAGTATAACGATAACGAAACAAAAACAAGATAAAATTCTGAAGAACAAATAAGATATGTAAAATATATGAATAAACAAATAAATATTATAATGTTCAGATAATAAAAACTATCGCTGCTGCTATCAATTTATGCTGACTACTATTCCAAAATAGTAAATATAAATTAACATATATTCCACTAATAAAAACATGATTAAAAACTATACATAAAAATAATTATTCAAATAAAACGACGAATAAAATACTATGATCTTTTTTTTTTTTATTTGAAATTAATAATTCCTATGGAATATCACATAAAAGTCAGGTAAAAGGATCACCGACCTTTACCAACAATGAACGTAAAGATTTCCTTTCACGTTTTATGTCTTCCATATTCATGAACGAATTTATGAGCAAAATATTTGTTGACTCGAGAGTTTGGAATTTACAATTTGTCTCTCTTTTTCTTTCTGTTTTCTTTTTCTTTCTCCTCTTATACAGAGCGCACGTATACATATATACATACTACGGTACTGCTAAGCAAGAATTGTTTGTCTATCGGAAAATTGTAACCCACGATTTTGATCGATTTACGTAACAGCAGGTCACGCATCGTTGACGTTCGATCAGATTACTCGATCGAAACGTTTTATAGGAATAACGTTACAGATTCTCGTCATGCTTCGCTGATAAATAAGTTCGTTAAAGCTGACCAATCGTAGACGAACGTGTTCGTTAATTACCGAACTTTCGTGAGCAGACTGAGCTCGGCGATGTTCGATATAGATACTAGTCAAAAAACGGAAAAGAAAGAAATAAAAAAACAAAGAGAGAATGATGAAAAGGACGGAAATAGTCAGAGGGAAAAATTTGGATCATAAAAAGGACATCCGTAGTCCATTCATCATCTCGCGCAATTCGACATACTGGTATGAGTTAGCGTGAAGTTCGTTCTATTTAAAGTTACATTTTTTACTTGGTCAAAAGGACGAATTGACAGCATTGTTCGATTGTTCGTCCGTATATGTGGCACGTGCTGAGTTCGACAAGTAGCTCTTGCAAATGTATTCCTATATATATATATATATATATATATATATATATATATATATATATATATACATTGCTATTCTGCATTATTTTATGAACTGACCGAAAAAAAATAAGAAAAAAAAACAAAGAGATAGAACGTAAAATTCATCCACGTGTTGCATGATATTAATAATACAGAAAATCAAATATTGAAAGCTATGTCTGAACTTGTGTTTTTCACTTTATTCGTTTTACTTTCTTTTCATATCTCATCATTTTCCTTTTTGGAGATTCGCGTATGTTGTACACAAAGAGATAGCGAGAGAGAAAAAGTCTACGATAAAAAATTACTCTCTTACATTACTCTTTTAAATTACTCTCTTACACTATGCGCGTTGCTTATTAAGAAAGACAATAAAAAATTCATCTATCACGATTCATGTAATTATATAAAATAAATTGTGACGACCTCCAATTATTTCCTTGTATAGCATATCGTGGTCGACTTCGCGACATATTTAAGTACATATGTATATATGATGATTATCGTTGATGATTATTCGTATTAATTACTGCTCATTCTGGCTAATTATATAATATGAATGAATATAATGCTACGAATATACGTAACATATAATATAATATATAAAAAAAAAAGATAAAACATACATATATACATATATAGATTTCTAATGATTTTAAGAAAGCTATCAATCAAAACAGTCAGTAAAAAGTTCTTAGATGTTGTCCTTTTAATTTCTTTTTTTTCTGTTTCCTTTTTTCAAATCTTTTAACTTTTAATCTCAATCACGCAAAGACGTAAGTCAAACACTAATTGGATGGATGGAAAAACGAAAAATCAGGTTACTCTCAACTAAAACAGTTTTTCAAGTAAATTGCAATAACTTTAATCGAAGAAGTTTCAACGTATCCTGATCGACTTTGATCGATAACTCCTTCCTTATAATGACCAACTCTAACCTATTTCAACCTTGATACTTCCTAGGATTAATTTCCTACGTTGCTATATTGAAAATCCTTACTAGATTCGATCATGGTCTTTGTCGACCTTTAGTTCCTTTGTTAAATAGAAACTTCTTTATATCGATGAATCTCAATTATTAATTAATAACTTTTTAAAAAAATTAATCCTGCAAATCGCATATTCCAAAATTCTCAAAAAGTATAATAGAAATATCATAAATTATATAAATAATTTTTTGAAAAGAATTTTGTTTGTAAGATACGTGAAAAGATTTGTTTTACTTAACGAATAAAAAATACATAGATATTAACGCATTAAAAGTAATGAAATTAATCTGGCAAAAAAATGAATTATAATAAAGTTATTATATTGATACAATAGGATTAGATATAAGTTCTATTCGTATAATATAGATTTGTAAAATCTTAGAGAAATCCATTTATTTGAAAGTTAACAAAAAAAGAAAACCCATTTCTATCTAGGAGGTTTATTCACCCGTAATTGCAGTTGCTATTGAGAGGCATTTTGATATAACTATAGAATAACCTGCCACTTACATTCCTGTCGTAAAGTAAAGTAAAAAGGAAAAGAGAAAGAGAGAAAATAGACACCAAACGCTCATTCTTTCCCACGGTTCATGCCTACTTTTGGTCATAATTGGAAGTCGTATTTGCTTTTGAAGGACAACGAATGCATTAAGAAAAGAAAACTGGGCAATGATAACGTTCTTCATAAAAGAAAATGAATGGTCTTACTTAAATAATAAAATGAAATAAAATAAAATCATACTTCATGACTGCGTACGTATCATTTCGTATTTTCTACGTCATTACTTCTTTTTATGAACATTAAAATCAGAATCTCATTTTAAACTTTCGCAATTAAATGTAATAGCTATAATCAGAACGCTATTAGAATTTTGTTTAAATCTTAAATGAATTGACTTATATTTTAATTATATTAATTTATTATACTTATGCTATTATGTATTAGACGTATTTAACCCTGTATCTTATTTCTTTATAAATTAATTATTAATTAATCGTGATCATGTTTTTGCAAACAAAATGTTTCATTTCCCATCGTCGATATTATTAATACCTGACAGGCGAATATTTGTCAACTTTTATGCATCACGCGTTCCACCGTGTTATTAATTGCAACCGTGTTTACTTGTTACGTGATCATATCGAATAAACGTCGAGAGAAATTCGTTTAACCGTATATAGAAATATGCGATGATGCGTGATCCGTTTAATAATTGGAAACTTTTTAAAAATGTTAAAATTGAAGGTTTTTTCTTTCCTTTTTTTTTATTTATTTATTTTTTCTTAACACATTCATAGCAAGTAAATTTGTGGATTTTCTGCAGATCAACATATATGTATGTTTGTGTGTCTGTGTGTATGTATTAAATCGTATTTAAACATAGATGCGAGAAATACGCTTGATTACATTTTATCGTCATTTTCAGTCACTAGATTTTCAAATATACTCAAATATTCATTAATAAAATGTGATAAACGATTTTATTTAATCTTATAATGAAAAATTTGTTTGCTGAATCTAACAAATCTAACGAGAAAAATGGAGAATTTGTATATCGAATTTATTGAAAGGAAAAAAGGGATAACAAAATATTATTGGATTAGCTAGAAAGAGAAATTTCATTTAATTTTAAGACTTAAAGTTTTAATTTATAAACCGAAAAATTCATTAGATACGAGTTGTTGCGATAAAATATCGTTCAATTAACTCTAATTTAGTATATTATTTACCATATGAAACAATATCTTTCAAAGGATATTGGATGTTTTATTTATTTCACGTCAATCCAAAAATATGTTAAATTCAAAGCTGATCGCAATTAAGAAACATGTTCACATAATTGAAAGGACTTTATTATCGTAGTAAATATAATAAAATTTAATATAAATTTTTTATATTTGTTTCTTGTTCATCAATTTTCCGACAATTATCTTCATTTTATTTTCACGTTCACAATATTTTTTATTTCAAATATGTACTTTTATACGTTAAAAATGTACAGTACACAATTTATAATCCTAAAAATATAACACAATCTTTATGAACAATAAATTTATAACTCGTGATTTCCATATAAAGAAAGAATGCTTCCAGTCATGAAAAATGATCGAAAGAGATTTGAATTATTAATGAGAAATCGTGTATCGACGTTATGACTTTTAGTTTAGCGAAAGTAAAGACGAATCTTTTATGCCAGCAATATTTTACCAATCCCTCTTTTTTCCCTTTTTTTCTACCGCGAAATGAAGAAATCGTATGTCATGTTGCAACGATTTTTTAAATTTATTTATTGTCAATATGAGAATAATATTTTTTAGATGGGACAACAATAAGAAATGATCGTCAACTTGAACTTCTTCAAGCCAATAATTCAATGGCTACACTCGTTTCTTTCATATCTCAAACGTGCTTTTCATTTCAACACATATTGAACGTATATTCTTCTAGAAGCAACATAGCAAATAATTGGATTTCATGAAACTACGATAGAATTTCAATTCTTAGGAAAAAATCGTTTTTATTCTGAGATTTTTTTTCTTTTAGTGACAAAAAAGTTCTCTTTCTTTCTTTCTCTCTTTCTCTCTTTTTCTCTCTCTTCTTTGATCATCATTCAAAATTTGATCGTATGTTTTCTCAGTGTAACGTTATAACAGATTTACGAGTAGACGATGTAATTGGGGATAACAGATTTCTTGTTACGAGTGGGTCATGCGTTACTTTGATTTCTGGTCTACCTGACAAGAGGAGCAAATACCTATTGTTCAGAGAAAGATATATATATAGATAGACAAATAGGTAGATAAATAGAGAAAGAGAAAACATACTCTAATGCACAAGCAATGCTAATATTTGTTTTTCCGCCAAACTGATCGCCGAGTTAATTAGTTTCGGTCCTTTCATTAACATTTATCAATTACTCTAAAAATCTCTTCGATGCTTTCTCGAATAAATTTCTCGAAATGTGATACTTAATATCGAGTATTCGATCGAACGGGAAAAAAATATTTTATTTAAAAAATATTCTCATTAAAATATGATCATTATATATATGTATGATAAAACGTGGCAAGATACATCTCTCAATTTACTTCAAAATTTTAGTTAATCTTATAGGCGTAAATTACCAGTAGTAACTTTTCGAAGATGTGGCGTCACGTTGAGACGTTCTACCTTCCATAAACTTTCGCAGCAGGGGGAGCAACTACAAAGGAGTTTGTTAATGCACTTTACTTATAATTGGTATGTTTAGAACCCTAGGCGCCTTTTACAACACGAAAATCTACTTTGATTTTCTATTCCGTGGATAAGTGCTTTAAAAAAAGTCGGAGGCATTACGAGTGGAATCATAAGAAACCATCGATGGGTGATTTTAGAATGAATGAATTCAGTATAAAATTCACTTCATACGACGAATTTCTTCGAAAAATCGAAATTTCAATTTATCTCAATTTACATATCTATTATTTAATATATACAAATAATTTCGTCGATCTTTATAGTTTTCCATATAATCTCGAGATATTCTTTGTACGATAAAAAAGATAAAATTTTATGGTCGTCAGAAACGCATCAGTGAGAGCAAAACTGAGATGCATTATCGATGACATTTTTTCTATATCATCGTTTATACTATTTCTCCGTAAAAATATTCCTTACAAGCATGTCGCAAGAGAACATTTCGATAATGCGAAAATCGGACTTTTTAAAAAACATTGAAGTAATATAGGAAAAGAAAAAACAGAAGTAAAAGGAAGAAGAAGAAGAAGAAGAGGAAGAGACAGAGGAAGAAAAATAAGAAGAAGAAGATATATGATATAAATATTAGCAAAAGTAAAACGACTAAAAAAGGAAGGAGATTATGGAGAAAGAAGACAAAAAAAATGAGGATTTTTCACCGTGAGGAAGGGTGGATTTAAAGATAGCTCGAAATCTTTCCAGAGCTTTTTACTAATTCTGGAGGAGGGAAAAAGAAAATGAGAAAGGTAGAGAGAGAGAGAGAGAGAGAGAGAGAGAGGAAAAAAAAAGAAATGGATAAGAACACAGGGATGAACGAATCCACTTCGCTTATTGGCTAGCGTATCGTGAATACACATTAAGTTCAACAGAGTTGTCATCAAAGCGAATGAAATTCTCACTTAACTAATTAATAAGTCGATTCCCATCGGACGAGATAACTCTAAAATAAAAGAGTAAGAGAGCCAGAGAAAGAAAGAGAAAGAGAGAGAGAGAGATGATCGTCGAAAATTATCTGACGATGTTTCGCGATTGCAGAAATATCTGGAAGTAATTGGAAAAGCAATTATTCTATCGGAAGTTGAAATCGAGTGGGTAGGAATAAATTAAAATTGTGATTGCATCGGATGACGTTTAAAAGTGTTCGAAGGTGCTCGAGGATGGAAAATGTAAAAATAATTTATGTAACTTTAAATACTTGTGGAAAACGTTCAACGACATTTTTTCCATGAAAAAAAAGATAATAAATAAATAAAACGAAATAAAAAAGAAAAAGGTTTCATAGTGGGAGATAAATTTATTTATCAATTTATTTCTTAATTTATTTACGTTGTATATATTCGATATATTCGACTAAATGGAGATTTTAAGGGAAATACCCCTAGTAGAGATATAATGATAATTTTACGTATAAAATGTCAATGCTATCGGCCAAATTGTGGACGGATGTCGGTCGATGACAACCGTTGCGAGAATTTCAATGCCGGGATTTATGTGAATGTCGAGAAGGATTTCAAGAGATAGAAAGAGAGAGAGAGAGAGAGAAGCAAAAAGAGAAATAGAGATAGAGGAGGAGAGAGAGAGAGATTGCGTTATGAAGCAATTTCGATCTCTTTGACAGAAAACATTTCGTTTCAAACTAAATAAGAAACTATTTTGCAGAGAATTCCTGTGGGGGCATGGAATATGTTTCTATCTAAATCTATGTTATTAGTATGACCATAAATAACCATTACGTTTCTCCTATGCATCTCCATATCTGTGAATCGAAATATACAAGAACATATTCATGTTTCGCATAAATTTATTATGAAATAACTGCGAATATTTAGAAAATTTGCTCTAAATAAGTTAATAATTATTATTAATTATATTATGTTATCTCAAATATTTGAAACCTAATAGATTTAATTGGACTTAAATTGGAACAAATAATGTAGATAGTTTAAGCTATGGCATTTTTAAACGAGATAAACGTATATAACATTTAAATATATAGTATATACTATATTCAATCTCGGAAATCTGTTGTGTGCAATCGTGCAGATAAATTATTCGAAAAAGCTGAGAGAGAAAGCAATATAGGAGAAGAGAGAAGGATTTCGCGCAACAGGCGTTGCGATCGAGAACAGAGAGAGAATACATAATGAAGGAGTAATTAGAATACCTAAACGCTAAACTAGAAACTGTTAGAAAGTTTTACCAAAGTAACCACCGGTCACTAATACTGTTCAGTGGAAGAAAATATCTGATATACTGTACGGTCTTCTCAACGAGTTTTCGATCCTTGTTGAGAAAACGTCGAGAGAATTTTCAACATTATAAAGCAGGAACTCAGCTTTGTAAACTAACAAGTTTTCTAAAAACGACGTTTCATATTTCAAAATTTCATTCTTGTTATCAAGATTTTAAAAAAGTTTTAGAAATATCAGAATCAAGAGAAATGTGTATACGCAGAATATATTCTTAAAGTTCAGCCATCTATTCTTATAAACTTTGTATAAATATTTCATTCAAGTCGCGTACTAGAATTATTATATTGAAAAAACACACACACACACAAAATTATAATCGTAATTTTAATATTTAAGAAATAGAAAATTTATATAAAATGACATCTCGCTTACTGGAGATAAAATAATTTTACATGACCTCTCTTTACTTCAGAACTTAAGCTAGATTTGTGAACTCGAAAGTACTGAAAAGTACTTTTTTCGAGAAGATCCTTAAGGATCTAAGGAAAGACGTAATAGGTTCAATAGACGTCGTAAAATCGCGTTTCCTGCGTAAAGATCTCGATTCTCGTAAAAAAAGCGAGAAATCAGAAAGCTGTTGGATAATGGAACGAAGGGGACGCGAAGGGTGAGAGACATAAGGGTGGTTTTATCGTTCAGAAATCGTTGTTCAAAAGGGGGTGGTTTTTTCACGATGGAATAAGTCATACTATACATATATCTTTCTCCCAGCTTTTTCGCTTCGTTTGTCATTATACAAACATCTTGCCAATTCTTCAAGAAATCTTCTTATCTTTATCTTAATTTAATTATTATATTATTTAAGATATCATCATTTTCATTATTCTTGAAATCTTTAAATTAAGAAAGAATTAATTTTAGTTAATTAATTTTAACGAATAAAGTAACAACAATATATTTAAATAACAAAGATTTTAACAATTTTTTGATAATCACAATTAAAATCACACGAATATTTAAAACTAAATTATACTTGTTAACAAAAAATATTTAATTCTTATCGTGCGTACATTAAAGACGCTATTGTATATATATTAAAGACATGATCATTCAGGCGTTACTAATTGTAAATTATTTATGATGATTATTCCACCGTATGTATATTATTGTCCCCGATCATACGATATTCAGGATTACGCAAATTATGGAAACTCAATGACAGAGAACTGCCACGTAAATGCGATCTAAACGTGAATTGATTCGCGTAATACTCTGCGATTATGCTAACGAGCAGAACCGTTTCTTCGCATTTTCTCGATCGTTATCGAGTCGGCCTTGATTGTACCTCTTTGTAAAAAGGAAAGAATTCGTTAAGCCTAGTATTCTATTTTATTGAGGAAAAAAATATAATGAGATTATGACTCTATTTTACAGATTATTTATTCTATTCGCATCAGATGATAATTTATTAATGAAACTTTTAATTGAATACTATTATACCTGGATAAAGATACTTCTCCCTAGCAAGATATTATAAGAAACGATGATCAACCAGTAAAGTTCATTAAGATACCCTTTCTCTCTTCGTTAAGAAACGATTAACGAGAACTCTAAGATGATTAGATGTTCCTTTTACTAGATACGCAAACTAAAGTTGCAGAGTGTTTAAAATAACTTAAACAAAGATAACGTGTCGGTATGATTGAGTCTAACGTACTAGATAAAGAGGGGAGTAATATTAAAATAATAAAGTATGTTTTTTGATCGTTTGTCAAATAAACCAAATAAAATGTCTCATTTAAATCTTTTATTAAAGGAAATATAATATCATATATTTGGAGGAATAGTATTCAATGTTGAGATAGAAGAATAATAAGCGAATGAATGATTCTGGAAATATAAAGCTAAAATCTACATTGGAAATAAGATCGAGAAAATTCTTTTCCTTTCGGGCACATTAACGTTGTCAAAACATTGTCAAACGATGAAATTATGCTTGACTTTGAATCAGAAAGAATGCACTCAGCTTATAAAGTACATTTTTTAAGATTTACATTAAAAATATTCCTTTCTTTTCATATTTACTTTTATAACCGAGATTGGTTATTTTTCAACCACGTATCATTTCAATAATTTTCTTCGTTTATTTTATCTCGTTTCTTTTCTTAAACTTTATTCATCACATCAAAACTAATTAATACGATCTATTTGAAATTTGTTTTAAAAATTAGTTCATATTTCAAAATATACAGGATTACGTTCCAATTTTCTACTACATGTAGTATATTTTTCATTTCATTTTATCGCATTACTCATACGAACATCAAATTTATATACATACCTATATTAAAACTGATAAGAAAGGGACAAATCGTTATACACTCGCATTATTTTGACGAAACGTATCTCATTATTACTAACATTCGATAGATCGATTTACATCAATTCTATTTCGAAGTGTATAAATTACAGTTCGGAAGTAACACGTAACTACGTCGAACATTATCACAACAGTGAAGTTTCACGATACGACTATACAAACGCAAACTACAAGAACTGAATCGGATTACGACGTCGAAATACCTGACAATAATTTAGCGAATCGGTTGGAACGAAACGAACGAGCGTGAAACGCGATGCGATTTAAATACTCCAGTCGAAATTCCCACGAGAGAAAGACAGAGATAAAGAGAGAGTTTCCAATCATTCCTTCCACTTCTCCCATTGAGTCTTTAATTATCGATTCGATTTCTATTCTATATTGTAAATTAGTAATTTTAAATAATGTTCTTTGTAAGATAACTCTTCTCATGTTTCATTCAAAAAGATGACAATTCATTTCTGAAATCAACAAGTTTTAAATAGAGACAAGATATAGATAACAATAAACAATGTTATTAAATATAATAAATTCTTATATCAATTTTAATTTTATATAAAAGTGTGACAGAGAAATTATGCAACAAACTAATATAACGATTAGATAAGTGTCTTTACGATAAAAAAATTTTGGATAAAAAATTATTTTGCTTGTATATTGATATCTTTTTTTCATTGAGCATAAGAAAATAATTCAAATTAACTTTCGATTTTTTTGTCTTTTACTTTTCTTTCTTTCTTTTCTCTTTTTTAATAAAATTTTATGAATCATGAAAACATCGATCGTCAATAGATTACAAATTGAAATGATCTCGACTGTAACATGATATAACTTTCGCAAAACGTGAATAACATACATATGTAAGTGTATATGTATTTCACAGCTTCGAACTCTATTTCAGTATCACGCTTTCGTAGCAACGTTGAATCCACAAATGAACGTCGGTACACCACACAAAATGCCTCTAGGGCGTTTTGTAAATGGCATCATACGAAAAAAAGAGAGACAGGGAAAAAAATAAAAGCTTGATGGAAGTTAAAACGAAGCGGCGACCTCGAACATGGGAAAATAGTAAGAAAAATGACATGTATACGTAAGAGAAGCATTGTTTTCCTTTCTTATTGTAATATATACGTCCTTGTCTAATCCGACGAAATGTCAGCTTTAACTTTACCAGTGAACGTAGCCCTTCTTTTCTCCCGTCTACGAAAAAGCTTGAAATATTAGACGATGCATAATTTATATTTGAGGAAGGAGAAGCGTGAGAAGAGGGTTTCCTTTTTTTTCTCTTCTTTTTTCTTTTCATCTTAAAAACACCCTTCCCCGTGGTTAATCCATTTTCTGGATCGATGTCGTATTAAAAAATAAAAATTGAGAGAGAAAAAGTGATGAAATGAAAAATTGGAAAAAATAACGATATCGATTTGATATACGATTAGAATTAACTTTCGATTCTCGTGATAGATCGAACGTTCTAAATTATTAGATAAATTCTAGGATAGAGAACAAAAACTCTGTCAAGTGTGTTTTTTCAATTTATAACTATCTATGTTTATCCACTAAGTATTTGACGAATCGATTTAATTTTAGAAATTAATAATCAATAGAAAATGGAAAGATAATAAAATTAATTTGATATCCAATTGAAAAAAGGAATTATTCTTTATCGATCATCGAGACGATTAAATATTCTAATCTAATTTCTAAGTGTAATTAAATGGATCAAGAATTTCACCAAATCTATTCCTTTGGCTGACGATTATCTAAATAAAAGGAAATGATCAGAGTTTGCATTATTGACATAAGCGTTATAGGAATCCTGGAAAATTTGGATAGAAACGGAATTGATAAAGTAGAATTAGATATTAGGAAGGTCTAACGACAGATCGATCGATAAATGAATGTGAGCTAGTAATAAGTTCTATGGAGATTACGGAGGTTAATTAAGGTAGACCATAAATGTGCCGGCGACTAGTTATGTTATGAACATGCGAAACCCGAGAAAGCATAACTAGAACGTACTCGTGATAAGGATACTTATTGCATCGGTGTATAGTTATCTACTCGTATTACTCGTGTACTCGATCTTGAGATAAAAGATGATATTAACAATTCCTCTATCTTCCTTATTTTATGTCTTAATGATGAATGAGATATCATCCAACATTAAAGAAGAAAAATAGTTTTTAACTTAAAAAATTTTCTTTTGGTATAAATATATATATATATATATATATGTGTGTGTGTGTGTGTGTGTGTGTGTGTGTGTGTGTGTGTGTGTAGTAATAAAATAAATATAAAGTATAATAATAACAAAATAAGTATAAATAAATAATATATAGTATAAAATAAAAACAGTAATAAAAGATTTGGTCGGTCTTATCCTAGTTTATTTTACCGGTATGTCGATAGTTTTTCCAAGACTACTTTTAAGAGTACTTGTCGACGAATAACGACAGAAATCGCGTGTTCCACGAACTCATACTCTTTTTCTGGGTCACCGAACTTCCGAAAGCTCTTCTTGTGAACGTAATCTAAAGGATCGTGCTTGATACTTTTCTGCAGCCAAACGAAAAACAAAGATGGATTTTATTGCGAATAAGAGCTCGTTCGTTTTTCACACTTTTCTGTACTTTTATTATTTCAATAGAAGTATTTTACCGGGATAATGCGAATGTAATAACTTCGTACCGTCATTTATCTTTGATGACCCAATTAAAACAATCGATTTGGGAAAAGAGAAAGAAAAAGAGAGGGAGAGAGAGAGAAAAAGAGATGGAGAGAAAGAGAGTACAAATTTATAATACATTCCAAAGTCTACTATAGCTTATTAAGAGTTTTCTAAAGTCTTATTATTTCTATCTGAAATAAAAGAATACAGAAAAATTAATCTAGAAACTTTTCTCCGTGATAATTTCCTTCCTACATATCAGTCCAGAATATCGATCGTCTCTCACCAGCTATTGAAACGTTGATCCTAGTAAATCCTTTAAAATTAATTAATACAGATTCCTATTGCATTGTTTAACAAATAATTACATGCGTAAATTCTTCGATTAAACAAACGAAAGGTCAATGGATATTTAAGAAGAACCTAAACGTACTATATATACCCCGTATCCTCCAGTAGAAGAGAAAATATTTTTCCAAAGGAAAGAACGGAGGGAGCAATTGAAAAATTCCTGAAAACAGAGACATAAAAATAAAATGAAAGAAATTCTAAGAAAAAATTTCTACTATAAATTCTAGTTGCATAACGTCACGATGAAAAATTTAAGTTTCATTTAAAAGAATATATAATAAATATTAAAGATTATTATCCAGACGAAATAATACCCAACATATATATCAAATTTGATAACGAAAGAAATTTCATATTGGCAGATGTTCCACGATAAGAAAGATTGGATATTAAAATCAATGATTCAGCATCGTGACGTTACGAAGTTTTCAATGAATTAGCAAGAAAAAAAAATATGGAAAACCAAGCTCGTTCCTCAGAGAAATAACATTCTCGTTATATTCGATAGGGAATACTAATAAGAATGAAGGATGCACGAAAGGAAACTGTAACGATCGATACATGCATAAAATTATCACGTACAGGACTTTCTTTCCCCTTGAGGGATATGAGTTTTGTTTAGGATGGGATGTTTGCTCGATACAAAAAAAAAAAGAAGAAGATGCATTTTTGTATGCAACTTAATGTTGCAAACAGTCGAAGTCAAGAAATTGTCAAAAGTTGAATGTTATTTGTTATTCGATCTTAATCGAATACAGTAGATTAATATCAATCAAAAAATATTGAATAGTGAATAAAATTATAAAAATTAAATGTTATTCTCAATTCATATCTTATTTCATTCATATTCTTATTTTATTACGTGACGATAATGTCACTGTAAGAAATCAAAATGAATGATGTACCCTTGCTTTATATAAATTTGTTTAAAAATATTTATAACAAATTGTAAAAAATAGATGTATTTTTATCTACTTTTACGTATACGGATTTTGACGTCAATTTATAAAAAAAATTCATTACCAAAATGATTTATGACGAATTATTTATAAGAAATTGTTTATAACAAATTGTTTATAACAAATTGATTATAAAATATTATTAAATATATATGTACATATATATACACACATACATGTACATATATATACGCGAATATATAAAAAATTTTTTTGCCGTAATTGTTTATAACAAATTGTTTATAATAAATTGTTTATAAAAAATTACTATATATATACGTATATATGTGTGTATATATACCTAAAGATCATTTGATGTCAATTTATAAAAAATAATTTCTCGAAATTGTTTATAACAAATTGTTTATAACAAATTATTTATAATAAATTGTTTATAAAAAATTACTATGTATGTACGTATATATGTATGTATATATACTTGAAGAGCTTTTGATGTCAATTTATAAAAAATTTCTCGGTATTGTTTATAACAAATTGTTTATAACAAATTGTTTATAACAAATTGTTAAATAACTTATTTATATATGTATTTATATATAATCATTTAACATTAAATTATAAAAAAATTTATTGACAAAATTGTTTATAACAAATTGTTTATAATAAATTGTTAATAACAATTAGATGAAAAAATAGTAAAAAAATTGCCCTTTACAATGGTCTTTGTTTCAAGTCTCTACGACTTTTAGTTTCGAAGATATAACAATGCAAATAATTATATTTACGATGACCCACTGACCTATATAATTTCTTGGAAAAACGTAGTGACCTATTTAAATTCCTGGAATTCATTCATATTTAATGGGCGTAGTATTTTTTATTTAATAGTACTATCGTAGTACTACGTGTAGTACTACGAACATATGTTACAAATATGAATGGAAATCTTTCGAAGGCGATATCTCGGCAACGGAAAGTCGTAGAGAATTGAAACAAATACCATTTTAATGGGAAAAATGTCCTCTCTTCATCTATATATTCAGATTATATCGTTATAATAGAATCGATTTTGTCAATGTTTCGTACTTATATATCTTCGATTAATCGTACATGTGCGTATGATATACCTTTAAATCAGTTTATTTGAAAATTAATTCTTTGAAATTGAGATAGAGATTTGATTTATTAAGCTAATATTATGAGTGATTTATCAATAAGAAAGGATGGATTAATTAGTTTTTTAAATTGAGGATTATTCATAATATGAATAATTATGATATTATACTAAAATATTCTGAATATTTAAAATGCATGATCGAATGCGAGGAAAGATTTAAAGATATTAGAAAATAAATTTTTTACCTTGGTAGGAATATAGGTATAAGTGCAATTAAAATGGAAGTAATTGCTCATTTGAACTGCACTAAAGAACAAAGAGTCGGCATAGAAATGTGCAATTGGAATGGAAGAACGAACTTTCACTCGGAAGAAAGAAAAGTCAGCTCAATTATTTCAATGCGAACCTTTTGTTTCTGTTTTTTTTATTTTATTTTTTTCTTCTCGTTTTGTTTTGCGAGAGAAACGAATCTAAAAAATGCTCTCTTTTCTTTTTTCTTTTTTTTCTCCTTTCCTTTTTCATCTTCTTTTTTTTACTCATTTTTTCGCGCACCACCTGCGATGTGAGCAAGGAGAACGTTTTAATCAGTGGGAGCTTGTACTTTTTTTTTCTAGAGCAGGAGGAGTGATTAAAGGAACCAAATTTTTCAGCCGTATGCATGCTTCTTTTCTTTGCCCTTAGTAACCTTTGTGAACGATTATTTCTTGTTCATTTTTTTTTCTCAAGGACGACACCGATACTTTGAAAGGATATTTTCGTTTTCTTTAAGATGTTATGAATGGATAAAAATACATATTATATAAAATGGAGAGAAGAAAAGAAATTCGTCATACACTATCAGTAGGACGAAGAAAATTAAAAGAAAAAGTTGGAGAGAGAGAGAGAGAGAGAGAGAGAGAGAGAGAGAGAGAGAGAGAGAGAGAGAGAGAGAGAGAGAGGTTAGAGCAGAACTTTTAATTCTCTAACTTTCCAATTTTTCTTTAGAAAAATATGTTATAAAATATCAAACAAATTTATTAACGTATTGTCAGAGATTTTATTTTATAATTTACTTTTCTTTCGTTAAAATTATGTGTTTCGGTTTAGAATCACAGATAGAAATAAGTTTGAAAAGTTTGGACCTAAATATCTGATCCATGTGTAATCGAGTTAAGTTAAATGTTCGTACATTCCATGTAACAAATCGTTTAAACTTTAAAGAATGGCGAAGAACTTTCTTATTTCAATTTTCTCTTTAGTTTCACTTTTTTTCTACCTTCTCCGTTCAACTACATATCCTTGCGGAGAGGACAATTTTACACGAATTAAATTTTTTGACCAACTCCCTGGAAAATCGTTTGTTCTTCTTTTCTTTTCATTTTAATCGTACTATTGCCTATATCTAACATCGATCGTTTCAATTCAGAATTGGAAAAGTTTTAAAGTGCCAAAGGATTTTACGAACCGCGACGACATTATTGGAATATTCCTATGTACAGAACAGATTCGAAAAATTCTTTTCGTCAAAATCCTTCCTAGATTCTTAACCTACTTAATAAAAATTTCGATATCACCAACGAAATATATAGTTTTAATCCTCTGATACTGGGCATCCTACGAACGAAGTTAATTAATAATCCTGTCATTAATTGATAAATCACATTTCTACAATATGTTTAAACCGAGATAGAAATCCAACAGCGTGTAACAAATTTGTAACAAGTAAACTCAACTCTTCAACTTTGCTAATTTTTCGACTGACAAGCTTGAAAGCTTCGATAATGAAGATCGAAGTTAACGAATTCAAAATGACGTAGTCTGTCAGTTTCACAAACATAGCTATATATATATATATATATATATATATATATATATATATACATATTATATATATATAACTTTTCATTTTGTTACCGGTAAACTTTGTCTATCGAACAATTAACATCGAGTTTAACTTTCCGAGCGCGAATTTCATTTTCATTTAACAAGAAAGTTATTTGTTTAATAACAAATATGACGTTTCATATAATTTTAAGATTGTGAACTTATAAAACAAATTTTACACATTCCTTCTTTTTCCTTTATCCACGAGGAAATTCTTTATTGCTGTTTCTTTTGTTAAAATAAAAAGAAAGAGAGAAGCATTGTGCGTGTGCATGTGTGGATGAAGGAATCCTTTTGATACTTTCTAATACAGTTCCTCCAATTCAACGTCCATCAGTAAGTCTCAAGATTTTTCGAAAGAAGTTTCGTAGACAACTTTTATAAACTTTCAGGCAGATGTGTATTACTTTTATGTTCATATCTTTTCCCTGAGAACTTTGTCATCAATCCTTCTTTCCTCCTCCCTCTAAAACGCAATAAAATTCTCTTTCTTTCTCTCTCTTTCTCTTTTTCCTCTTTCCCTCTCTCTTTTCCTCTTTCTCTCTCTACGATGTATTTTTGTTGATATATGTATGGAGAAAAAATATTTTCAATGTTCCCTTTTTATCATAAGAAATGTAATAAAATATTTCTCGCGTGAAAAATCAATACGTAATTTCAAAATTTTCATTATATTACTATTGCTATTTATTTTAAATTCTGATTGGATTTAACTAAATGGGTTGACGTATTTTAAGTTGAAGAAACATAATTATAATTTTCTTGTACTCAAACGATTAAATATCGATTTGAAGTTTAAAAAAAAAATTCAATTACAATACTTTTGCTTTCAATAAAACTTATTTTAACTTTAGATTGGATTTAAGTAGATTAATGTATTATAATTTTAAAGAATATAACTTTGATTTATTTTTAGTTAAACGATATAACGCGAGAGACGTTTGAATAAAGCGTACTTCGATCGAAGAGCACGATTAATAAATAACGAATGTCAATGTATCGGCAAATCGAAATAGAATGATCGCTGTTAGGAACTTGTTCTCTCAAAAGGGTCAATTGTATTCATCAGCTTAAGAGAATGTACATACGTGTACAATATCATGAAACGCTTTCTTGCGAGACTATCGACATCAATCAGAGCTCGTATAATACTCGTTTGAAATTAATACGAAGTCCTTGACTATTTTTGCAAATGATTTTTTAATCGATCTAACAGTGTAACAAATGAAATTAAAAAGAAAAACAAAGAGAAAAAATAACGAAGGAGACTGTCTTAAGAGATTTTTAAATTTTCAAGGAATGCGTATGTGTACGATATCCGCATTCCATTGCATCGACGAAAGTGGAGCTTGCACTTTGCGTCACGCTGTTTCACAAAGTGCTAAGTTCCATCGAAAAGAGGCGAAAAAAAGAATAAAATAAAACGGAGAAATGCTTTTAGAAGCAAGAATTATTTGAAAACGCCTTTTATCTCAGCAAACTAAATATTTTTAGAAAGATCAGTTTAAAGGGACTATCAATCGACTTTTATCGATTCTGATAAAGCTACACCTACGTTAATATTCTATTGAGATTATTCGATAGATCATATATTTGAAGCTATTAAAATTCACATTATTCATGTTCTTTCAATCGAACTACGGATCTCGTACGATACTTCAACTATTTTATCGTATAATAATTACATATTAAAATCTCTCGATACAAAAAAAAGAACTTTTGAAGAATTTTAAGTGTTCAACATATACAGTTGAATCACTTATAAAATAGCACGCTTCAATATTTCTCTTAAGAAGATAAAAAAGAAATATCTCGAACAAAAATTATTTGATATCGAAGAAATTACCGTATGATGATTAATCTTCTATCCACGTGAGCATACTTTCATATATTCTTTTTTCTAAGTTGAAAACTGCGAGAGATATTGAAGAGAGCTGTTTTAAATGATTTACTCTTTGTAAGTTCTTTGATGTTAAAAGAAATTCCGCAAAAAGAGGAGAAAACTGTATTACTTTGAGCCACATTTTACATTTTCATTTTACATACGATCAAAGGAAGATTATAAAATCTCAAAATTGTTGAAAGAAATGATGAACGAAAAGAAATAAAAAAAAAAGTGAGAAAAAAATATCAGTGTGTATTAGTATATTAGAGGCCGATAACCGCGTTGTCGAAGCCGATAAGAAGTATGGGCCACCATTATCGACTCTCAGGACGATCTATATATTAATGTCGACTCCCCTAACTTATCGGACTTCCGCCAGATGCTGTGCAAAACTTTTTGGTACGATCTAGGGGAAAGTTTGCATAGAAAACTTATGGATGCCCATCAACTTGATATTAAAATCATGAAAAAATGAATATACGTATTCACCTTACAAAGATATTCAATCATTTAAATCATCGAATATATATCACATACGACGATATTTTATATACCTATATTTATTAAGAGTCCTCCTAAAAAGAGAGTTCTAAAATATATAAAAAAGATCATTTGTCGTTTTCAAATAATAAGTTATATATTTTGTTCAGAAAGAATTTATTAAAAAAATGTAGAATTAAAGAGTTCACTTCTTTTTATATATAAAGTTTTAATGTTTCAACTTTCTGACAATCTTGTAAAATCTCTTTTGATTTTTTTTATATAGCCTCAGTATACTCAAACGATTATACATGCAATCTATCTCATTGTTTACGGATTTTTACGAATATAATAAAATATTCCTTTCGAAAATAAAGATAAGATAAAGTTTTGTCATTTATAGTCGGATTTAATTATACATTATGGATAAATTACTATATAACTGTTTACTTTTTCTTTTTCGAAAGTATTACTAACCTTGAATTAAACAGAATTAAAACAGTAATGAACTTTAGTCGACATAGAATATTCTGCTGTTGTTAGAAAGTAACATAGCGCGTTGCCTGAATGACTTGCATATAACTTTTCTATTATATTCAAGAACAACCTTCTTCCTCTTTACTATTTATAAAAGTTTGCTTTCATATTCTATTTTATTTATTGTACATATTTGTACATATATTTTTCAATTTAATAAAGAATTTAACAATTTTTCTTAATAATAAACTAATTAAAAAGTATTTTAACTTACTGCGAAAATATTTATGTTTTCCGTTCTCTTTTTCTTTGAAAGTAGCTTAAAATGTTTATTTATCTACATCTTGAATTCTAATCTACTTTAATATCGAAAAATTTACAACGGGCAAAATATTACATTCGTCGAATATAAATTCGTCGAAAATAAATTGCTGTTAAAATCTAATTTAAATTTATTTTTATGAAAAATAAATAAATAAATAAATTGAATGTATATATATATATATATATATATATATATATATATATATTGTTGCATAAGCGTTGTTAAACTTTAATCGAAAATATTTCTATAGATTCTGATACAGGATATTCCGAACAGGATATACAATATTTCCCGGGTTATTATTTTTAACAGGACGCAAGAGAGAACTATACATACTACATTTTTCAAGAAATTTTATTTTTAAGATATTTCCCGTTCGCAAAATATCAAGGATTATCTTTAGCGTCTCGTAAAGAAAAACGAATAATATTTTTACTTTCTTTTTTTGCTTTTTTTACCAGGGATATACAATGCAACACACCTTTGTAAAAGTTTAATGGGAATAATTGCACGATTTTCTTCGCAATACAAAACAAAACCTCTTCCAAAGAAATGAAAGCTTTTTCCTGAGTAAAAAGCATGCAATTATATTTTGAAGTTTACCATACTAAAATGGCTTAGCTCTCAGCACATAGCGAGAATCGAAAAGCTTGAGAAGATAAAAGTGCGTGTAATAACTAGAAAAGATAAGCATAGCAAGTTGAATCAACAAGTTGGAAAATATATCTCTAGGTTACTTTCCTTTTTCTTTCTTTAAAAAAAAAAAAAGACATGTACTAGATATGTAAAGTTAAGGAAAAACGTATTTGGATACTCGTTCATCGAATATTCGTAAAGGGAACCGTCGAAAAAGGAAAATGACAAGGAGGTTTTCCTAAGGCGATTGTTTCGAAAAATGCGCATTTGATACTGATATGTTGGTAAGGAAATCCCAAGATGGTATTTACCGATACTTCTTCGACCCTTCGGAAAAGCATTTTATTCAAATGTAAAAGTCGATCGAATATACGTTTCGTTGTAACAAACGACGTGCTACGATCATCGAAGGGATATTTCCCTCGATCGACTATATAAAAAGGGAAAATCGATTGCATATATTCGATTCTATAGTAATTCGATTTAAATAGTAGCTTAATGGAAGATTTCCTACGGTTAGTATTTTTGCGAGTAAGCTAAAAATGAAAAAAAAAGACGGAAAAGGAAAATGAAATAAGTACGAAAAAAAAAAAAATATTCATAAGAAAAAACAAATTCGTAAAAATCGTTTTATTATGTAAGAAACTACAATAAATTAACTATTGTTTATTGATTGTAATTTATTTATCATATACCTTCGTGACAATACATAAAAAGCTTTTAAAAAGAAAAATCGATCTCGTATTACCGGTTAAATTTATTTTATCATCCATTGTTATTCGAGGGACAACGGATTATTGCTTTCGACTACGTGATTCTGAGTATAAAGATTTTCCGATTATATAGAAAAAGGAAAGATGTGTCTGTTCTGAAAAAATATCTAGGAAAAATCAATTGATAAAAATAAGAAATAAAATGTTTATTCAATGTAAACCAATCTATTAGATTTTATTAAAAAAAAAGAAATTATATGATCGATTGAGAATGTTTATTATAAAATATGACGAAGTTTATTTTTATGAACGAAAGTAAACGAGCACATAGTAAATTTCGAAATAATGATCTAGCTGAAATGCCTCGTTAAAATTTATGCACGTCAGTCGAGATGATCAACTTAGTAGATGAGGAAGCAACCGATTTCATGTCGTCGTAACGTCCAAGGAAGATTGAACCGTGCTTATTTAATGCATGACCTGTTTCCAGAAACTCAACGAATCTGTCAAAAGGAAAAGTAGAAAAATGAGAGAGACCAAATATATTATATTCTTTTTTTTTTGTAAGTCACTAAAAGAAAAACACATTTAATATTTAATTATTTTTATATTAATCCCTAATTTATATGGATACTGCAAATTCCTTTTAATACTAATAAAAATAAAAAAAAAATAAAATAACAAAAAAGAACAAAAAAAAAGAAAGACAAACATATTACTTCCGGAGTTATAACTCTCTTAAGAAATCTCTCTCACATTCCTTTTAATAATTCAATGAAAGTACGTCAACGAAAGAGGATGCTTCTTTCTTCTTAAAAAGAATCTCAGAAAATCCTACGAGATAAGAATTGCAAGGAATAAAAAAAAAATATCACAGGAGACGAGTTGAAGAGCGTTGATCGTTCCCTTTCATGCGACAACAATCTCGATTGACTTCAAAATAGTTGTGGACTCATCCGATTTCAAAATTCATATTTTTATATATTCTCCTTCTTTCTTTTTTTACAAAGGATTGAAGAACGGCTTTAAGATGAAATCAGGGTATTATAGAAGGTACTTCAGCATTGAAAGCACATCTATTCCGGAAAGTAATATTATAAAGAAAGTAAGTGATCGAATAGAATGTTTTCTTGAAAAAGTATATTTTTCGTAAACTATACAGAGAATAGTTATCGTAATGATTTAGTCAATTATTATTATTGTAATTTTTTGTTAGTTAGAAATTGTTAAATTTCTGCCGAAGACTTTTTTGTCAGATTATGGTAAATGCATAAGAAAGCACGAATACATGTTTATAAGAATTACCCTGTATATAAAACATCATTTATTCATTCAATAATAATATTTAATTATAAGCAAAAAATTAGGATCCTAATATAAATTATTTTCTACTTCATTATTACTTCTCATCCCCTCTTTATCTATTTATCTACTTTTTTCAGAAGAAAAGAATATACCACTGTGTATACATACATACACACACACACACACACACACACATATATATATATATATATATATATATATATTCTATAAAACTTTTTAATAGCTTTTCCTACTGGTGCAGCATCCCTTTACACGCAAGCACGACAGCATCAAAAGACATCTTTTAAAATTATCGTTCCTTTTATTACAAGAAAGGAAATTAGATTCATTCAAGTATGACGATGATAACTGGACAGAAGGAAATAGTTCGACATATTTTGTTCTATTTCTAAATATATAGAACTTCTTATAAAAAAATTTATACGAGACTTTTAAAAATGATGAATTAAATGTAACTTCACAATGCCTCAAAGGGATCTTCTCTTGAACTTTTTATAACCTATAGTATATAGTGCATTTTTTCTTTTTCCTTATTTTAATGATCTACATTTTTCTTGGGTCAAGGGGAAAACTTCGATCATTAAAACGACGACGACAAATATGTATTTGTTTTAGACAAAAAATAATAAAAATGAAAAGAATGATAAGAAGACACATGATACTATATACTCTTAATTAATCGTTTAATTAAACGTGCATTACTAATTATGAAATCTTCTTCGTTGGAAGAATCATTTTCTTGACAAGGAAAGCAGCAATCCATTGCAAACTTTCATTATTATTTATCATCAATGTTATTAAAATATTCCCTCGGTAAACTCGACTGCGGATTTACCAAAATAGAATCACATTACCACTTATATCAATTCCTCCGAAAGACGATACTCTTGGGAACGGAAAAGTCGTTAAAAGTTGTCGTTTCGGTTTTTCAAATATCCCCCTTCTCGGATTCGGTATAATACGGATTGCTTTCTCAAGTAAACTCCCATAAATTCGATGAAAGCGCATTCTTTCGAACTATACACAAGTCACATTAATTTTACGAATGGTTTCTGGAGTCATTAATATAAAGAAACTATTGCTCGGTGGTTCGCCATTTGTTGTACGAATTTTGCTCAATTTTTCAGGATTTTGACAATATTTTATACTAGACTTTATATATATATATATCTTTTGAAATATAATAGATGAGCAGACGAGAGTTCTTGAAAATTTAATCATAATTTGAATCATAACATTTTACAAGTAAAAATGATGAATGATTTGATTAAAAAAAAAAATATATATATTTTTAAATAGAATTTTATTAAATTATCCGATAATCCGATTAAAAATCATATTTATCAAATTATAAGAATCTTGTCGATAAAATTTTTTAAATTTTACTAAAGTATAGGAAAATTACAAAATTTATAAAAAAAGGACTTTTAATCAAAATCTGTTTAATGTCATTTATAACAAACAAAATTTCTTTTCGAATGTCCTTTTTTATTTAAAAACGGAAATAACGATGTCGGTCGAGACGAATACGAAGAAAATTCGTCCAAGTTATGCGCTTTCCATTAAAGCAGCGCTTGAACTCTTTGTTGAATTTTTGATAAATCACCTTGGACGAATGTTTTTACATGCTACGTTTTGACATGCTACGATGCTTACTTTTGATTTTGATCGATGTTACTTTCTGCTCGATTTGAGAATTTTGATAGTTGAGAAGAGCAAACATTTTTCATTGAGGAGCTCTTTCATGCACGAGATTTCTTGGTCTTTTGAATAAATCTGTGTACAATTGATATTAAATTACGGCACTCGCGTTCAATCACTTACAAATTTCAATTAACCTGTTATCTATTAATTGTATTTGAAGAATATACTCATTCCAGAAAGTACTTTTTACTATATGCATTAAAATTTTAATATGTATCAAATAATATTCCTAAATTTAAGATGTTTTCAAATATTTTAAGATAACAAGAAGATAAAAAAAGAGAAAAAAAACCGTAACGTGTTTTGTAGTTAATAAATTATAGAAATAATCGATTATTACAAATAATCGATTATAATACAGAGTAATAGAGGGATAGGGTTTGAAACAAAAAACAGAAATATCATAATGTTCATCTATACTTATTAATAATTGGAACAAAATTCCAAAAAAGTGTGCATTTTTTTCTCTTATCTTTTTCTAATGCTTTCGATTCCTCTTAAAGCTCTTTGACCGTTCAGCTTCTATTTAGATGTACCCCATACCCACAAATAGGATAGAACACGAAGCGGAAACGACGCGGAAACGATGCAAACACGACGTGGACACGACAGGAAAACAACACGGACACGACAGGGAAACGAAATGGAAACGATGCGAAAACGACGCATAAACGACAGGGAAATTACACGTATACAACGAGTAAACGTCAGAGAAACAACGCAAACACGACAAGAAACGATTCTGCCCTGTCTATGACGCCGCGTGTCTTTCTGAATTTTTTTTCATTTTTTCGTTTCTTTTTTCGTTGTTTTTCAAGATATTCTAAAAATGTCTTAAATATCTTGAATAGTTTTTATTAGAATTTTAACTCAAATGACGAAAGGTAATTTCTAACATGTGTACATGAAAGTATGTTTCATTTTCCTTCAAATCGATTTATCACAAAAGAACGTTATCGGACGTAACCATAGAGTATGGATTTTACTATAGAATACTCCACAACTTCACGCTTGTGAAACTCTTCTGTGCAAGCTTAAAAGCTTCCATGAGAAATACTGTTCATGTTATGTTATAGTTGACTGAAGAAGTTGAAAAGCTGTGCTAATGATAATTGAAATTCACAGAAAAGCACAAAGCTTAATAACTTGCGTTTCGTCACATTAATGAAAGTGCATCTTCCGATGAAAGACGAGATAAATTAGTTAAAGAACTTAAGTTCACTGTAAAATCTTTGATACACTTTTCACGTGAAATTCTTGAATTTCACTCGCTTAGAAAAAGATACACACAGATACATTAAAAGTATGAATATTTTTCTGTCTTCACTTTTTGTCGTAAATTAAAGAATAATCAACGAATGTAAAATAGTAGTCACATATAAACTCAAAAATAAAATGATCTCGACGAAAATCATAAAAATATATTTCCTTCTAACTACATCCTTCCTCTAGATCAGTCATATAAATCTTCTTTTTATGCCATAAAATAGGAAAACATATAAAATCAGAGATGAAATAATTCGAAGAAAAACAATGAAAAATTCTAATCGGATTTAACTTTTTTCTGAACAATGAAGCTTCTACATACTAATACCTAAGATGATTAAAAGATCGTACATAATACATACGGTTTAATAATAATCCAAAAAATAACTATAGAAATGATATATTTAGTAAACTAAAGAAGTGATATATTTGGTAAATATGTACATAGGTATAATACGTACGAATTCACATGTAGAAACATACGTATACGTATATAGAATTATGCATGCAAGAAAGCTCGATGGTATGAACATCACGAATTTGGAATCTACAATTACAAAGCGAAAAGTGTATACGTATATATGCACGCATACGTGAAATTCGAAATATGCCGAAGGCTTTAATAACAAACGTATGATGTAACATTACTCGAAGAGAAACGTTGATAATCCAAGAGTTAATGCACGATGCTTAGTAAGCTATGGAAAATTAGTTAGAGTCTTTCTCTCTCACTCTCTCTCTCTCTCTCTCTCTCTCTCGCTCATTCGCTCGCTCGCTCTCTCGTTTCATCTTCCCTTTCGCTAAACCCACTCTACTCGATTTCCAAGGGCTTTTGTTTTCCAACGATACGATTTACTCATTTCCTTCCCCCTCCTTCTCCTCTTCCCCATTGCATCTCTGCCCACGTTCTATCGTTCAATATACACACGTTCTCAAGTGTTCCACAATCAAGTTAGGACGACGCAGCTCGAATGATCGATCTTCTCCATAAATCGATTTATTAACATGCATGGTGTGTGTTTATATTATATTATGGTGCAACGATGTTGTACAATGAACTATGTACGTTACTTATCTATACATACATGGAAAGTGAAACATAGTAAACTACAAATAGTTTGTGAATCAAGAAATAAGTTAAATTGAAAAATTCGGTTTAATTAGATATCATTCTGTTTTCTTGTTTTCTCAATTTATCCATATCGAAATTTGTAAAGTCAAATTAATTACATATACAGTTTAACATAATATTTCTTTGCATTTGATAAATTATCATCAATTGATGAAAATAATATTACTATTACTCGGAATTATAGTAAGTAACTATGAAAAAATATTTGCATACCATCGATACTTATATACATATTTATATATTCGAAAGTAATGAGAAAATCTATCGTCTGATTTGGATAAAAAAAAAATAAATAAAAAAAAAAGAATAAATTATATTGGAAGCTTTTCCACGAAAGAAATTCGTTGAATATTCTCAGCTTTAAACCATGCCAAGAATTCTCTAGAGAGTTTCAGTCGATCTCAAAATGAATAAATAAATAGAACGATATCGCTAACATTCGCGCGAGCTATCGTATTCCCTATACATACATACGTAGCTAGGTACATAAGTTTAGAAAGAATGCATTTCTTCGAATTGAACTAAATCTATGTATGCTTTCCAACTTCCATTTTTTTTAATACGAAGAAACAAAAATTTAGAAATGTAGAAATATTATTAATATCTTAGAGAAATAGATACAAGAAGAAAGCTTTTCTAACAAGAAGAAGAAGAAACAGTTCAGTCCTTCAATTTTTCGAACTTCTAATCGACTTAAAAACTCATCAGAAAGAACGATTTTACTCATTAAAAAGCATTCTTAATCTCCTAGAAGATAAGAATCTAATAAGATAATGAAATAGATTGTTAGAGAACAAAAATCACAATGATGTGTTCTCGTTTGTCTTAATTTTGTATTTCATCTTCTTTTTAAGAGACAGTTTGAAGAACGTATGTACTTTAATTAAAAGAACGGATAGCACAAAACATGGGATAAGATTTCACTGCTCGTGAGATTCAACTGACCCGTTGAAGCTCGTTTTTCAAGACGAACGTATTCTCCTTTAGTAATAAAGCACGTTCTACGTTCGTCTACTATCACTTTTATTATTTTCATTCTTTTATGATAATAAAAGGGTCAAAGGAAATAGGAGAAGATCGGTGTTTACCAGCTGTAAATTTCGATCGATCTTTCACAATTTAAGAAAAAGAAAATGAATAGAATAAACGAACACTTTAAGAATGGCTTGAAAAAGTCAGAAAGGAATTCTAAAAGCGGATTGAAAATCGGAGAAGAATAGGATGAAATCGATGAAATAGAATCAGGATATAAAGTGAGCTACGTCGTTAGCCTGTCAGAGCCATTCTAATACTTTGTCAAATGTTTATTAATACTTGATTTTGTTTGAATTAATTGCATTGTCCTTGAGGAAATTGCGATATCCAAGCGAAATGAGAATTCTATTATCTCGATCGTTCAAAACACGTTGGATAATTTATAGACCGATACCATAGAAATACATTCATACATAAGTATGAATGTAACAATATATATAGTATGAATTTACGCTGTTTGATCTCACAACAAACTCTGAAATTGACAGACAAGGGACTAACAATTAATAGGAAACTCGTAGGGTCTATATAAGAGAGAAGCCAATAACCCTTTGTAAGGTTTCCCTTTACCTATTTCTATTGCTCTATGTTAGTAGTTCGTAGGAAATTCGATAGAACAGAATATCTTTTGCGATAAATCTACTATGCGTTTCTAGATATCTCGTTATATGTACAAACGTATTTCTCACAACAAAGTGGGGTTACGAAAGTGTACGTCCCTGTTATCTACGTCCAGCAGGAAGCACTAACCCACTTATATGCATAGCCGATACGTCGCACGAACTATGATTTATATTTAAACGAATCCATTACGCGATTGAAATTTTACGCTACTGTCAAATACGTTGGGACCTTAGTGAGTATCGTGTCGACATTTAAAAAGATACTACATCTTGTTACATATGGAAAAACTATATATAAAATATCGATCATTTTTATTCGATTAAATTAAATATAATAACTTTCTCGAGAAACATTAGAAATGTCTGTAAGATTAACGTTAATAGTAAATATTTAATTACAAATTTTTAATTACAATTTATATAAATACAAAGTTTGTTTGAGTTATGTATAATGTTAAAGTTTTTATTAATTTTTACTACAAATTTAGTAAAATATTTATACATGTATATATACATAATTTAAATATTTATATATTTACTATATATTTATGTAAGTAACTTTTAATAAGAAAGATATTGAAAATTCAGTAGAAAAATGAAATATCGCAGTAGTGATGGATTAACAACAGGAAATATCCTTTTGTTGAATCAAAAATCATAAGTATTACATGAATAAAAGTAATAAAGAAAGAACAATGTTTTAAAATAATCATGAAATCAAAAAATAAAATGATAGATTTATTGTATAGAAATATTTGTTCGCAAAACTTTATTGAACATTTTATTTAAAGTTCTCTTTCACCTTATTAAATTCTTGTAAAAATTCGTTTTATATTATCCGTGATCTTCAATAAAAAAGAAAGGTGTGAAAAAGAATTGATTTCTTGATGCATTCACACACATCGAATCTTTTCTCATGTAATACGCATCCGTTAATGGACTGGTAACTCGGAAATACGATTCACTGACTTTCAACATACTATATATCGTCGATGAATACAGAAATTCTATGGACAGACATTCGTGAACTCAACAAAAAAGGTGAGAAAAAAAATTTATATTTTCGACATTACGATATTGTAAAAAAAACAGAAAAGAATTCCCGAGGGAGAAATATTTTCGATTTCATGAATTTTACACGACGTTATATTCGACAAATTTTTATTCGAGAAATCCATCGATTGTAAAATAACAGACAATTTGAATAAAAGGATAAGGATAAGTTATCTATAAAAAGAATTATTTATATAACAAATCAGTTGAAAATATACGAGTAATAATATTTAAGTAAATAAATCATACATATGTAGAAATATCTAAGATGATAAAGGATTGAACCAATCTGTACGATTTCTAAACTCAAACTGACTTTGACTTATCGTAAGACTGATCCGTTCTAATAAGCTTTCCTGAGATCAACGACGACTTAAGCCAAACCGACGAAATTCGAGAGTAAATGTATTACAAGGTAAACACATATAACATGAATTTCGAGGCAAATATTTCATTCAAAATTTAATATCTAAATCAAAATAAATATTATATCTAAATATATATATATATGTAGATATAATATTTATATAGTAAATAATGATAAAATAATTATATAATATCGATTTTAAAGGAGTTTAATCTAAAAATCTTGAAATTTTCAAGGATGAAATAAAATAATAGCCATGAAAAATGTTCGGTTGGTCAGTTTTTATGACGATATCACGATGGTTTTTCTAAGGGATACCTTTTATTTCCCTCTCGGCCATAGCACACCATTTCCCGAAGCCGACGGTGATATTACGCGATGGCTTATACTCGCAAAAGCGGAGGCGTCGTCGTTCGAGCAAAGTTTATGACCGAAACGTCCGTTGTCATAGCATGGCTAGATGCACTTTCGTTACGCGTTTAGGGGAAGACATTTTCTCTAGAAACGAGAAAGTGCCAGAATCTTTATTAAAAATACTTACGGTTAAAAATACTTATTTTTCTATGCCACTAAGCAATATTTTTTATACCTTCAATGAACTACCAAACGATTTTTAATTTTAGTAACTCAAAATTAAAAGATCGAATTCGTTTTATACAAGATAGGCCAATAAGTTGTTGAATGACCTTTGCATTTACTATCATTCTTTTTCGATACTTTTTAGATCAACTTTCTTTTTCAGATTGGAAAATTACAAGCTGCAAAAGTTTTTATTCGTTCTTTGTAACGAATACATATTTTGTTTTCATATTAAAAAATTCCGATACGTTCGTTTGAATCATCAAATATCATCTGTAACGAGATAAAAAAACCTACGGAATGATGATATGATATCGAAAAAATAAAACGAGAAAAAGAGATCTTTCTGATTAAAAGCAAACGTGTATAGAGAGAAGGCTCGACACAGAGAAAGCTCTCTCATGATACTGTCAATATTTGTGTGAATTGTTTGTCTTTTATAAAGCTGCCGCATTAAAATTTTTTCCTTTCTAACTTCTTTCATCTTCATTCCTCTTTTTTGTATTCTTTTCTTTGAAGATATATCTGTGGCATGAAATTAAAAAAAAAGAAATAAAAAAAAAAGGAGAAAGAGAAAATAAAGTGCAATGATCTTTTCCTCAAAGTCTTCCTGGATTTGAAGTATTATTGATTGATACATATATAGTCAAAAAAGATAAAGAGATGAAAAAATTAAAATAATCTGTTAGAAGCAGCAAAGGAATGTCTGATAATGAAATTGCCGATTTTCCATGCATCTCATCAGTGAATCTTCTTAAAAGGGAACGTGGATTAAACGACGACTAAGTCCTCCCATTTCTAACGATATTCCCTTTCTATCTGGATTTCTGGAACGCCCACATATACACGTGTGCGCGCGGGCGCGCGCACATTTATGCAAATACTTTTACCCCTACTCTTCTCTGTTCCATTTCGTAGAATCCCAGGAAGCTCAGAAGCGATAAAAATTATAATTCGAGTAGCAGTAGGACATTTTTTCTCAATGAACCATTTACTACATTCAAACCTACTCCTTACTTTAATAACGAGTTCTTTCAATCTATATTCTCGCTTTAAATGCCACCCGTAGTGTGTTCCTATACAGAATAGAATATTCATTACAATATTCTTTTTTAATATCGTCATTTGTAATATGTTAATAATTAGAAGATATAATACTTAGGCGAAAATGATAAAAGATGTAGTCCGATAAATATAAATCAGGATTCCTAGTTTCATTATTTTATAGTTATTGAATTAATTCATAAATAATTGCAATTTTATATTAACAAACTCTTCGTTTATAATAATATTTATTTATTTATCAATCAATCCCATATAACTATTAGATTTTTTATGAATTATTTGGACTGGTTGATTACGTACCACGTATCAATAAAAAATGTCATTCTAAGGGATATTTTATACGAGAAAAGGAACAAAAGTCTACGATTAACTGTTCAACAAAAAACGTTGAGTCACCTGAGCTTCAATGAACGACGAGCACTTAATCACCTATAAATAACGATCGGCCCATTCGCAACGAGCTATAAACGGAGCTACGTACACCTTCCCCACTGTTAAATCTCTCTTTGCATGAAATATTTCAAAATAAATATTTTCTGCCTTTTCCAAACCATAACTGAACTCCTAAAACGAATAAAAAGAGTAAATGAATTAAAAATCGCAAAATATATATTTATTTATTATTCCCAAACGACCTCGTCCTGAATTTTCTTTTAGACATACGAACAAAATCAACAATAGCACGATCTTATCTCGGCTATTTTTACATTTGAACTCTTTACATTGAATTCTTTAATTAAACAAATATAAAAAAATATATATAATAAATAAATAATAAACTTTAGTACGGTTTATTTTCATAAAATATATCAATGCAATGAAAGAAATAAAAATTTGCTAAAGCTTGAAATATCATCGATGATACGAAGAATAATCGATACACGTTATATACGTTAATGCAAGGAATAATTGAGGTCGCTTGGCAAGTATCGATAAAATCACACGAGCATAAACGTCTGTGAATCGAAAGAAAGTCCATCCCAGTTATTATATATCTGCTATATGTATTCAGCAAGAATAGAAAATATTTTTCCTGGAATATCCCGATTAATCTACTTCTTTCTATCGTTTCTCTTTCACGTTTACCCTTCGTTCGACTCGAAAGGGTATTATTGATTTTCAAATAGCTTTTTACCGCTTATCTCTACGATGTAAAAAATTGTAAACTTATAATAAATCGAACTACCACATGGAAAAATCTTCAAAGATTATAGAAAACTAACAGCAAGTAATCTCTTTAAACATTTTTTACGTACAGGATGAGCTTGAAAATATTTTTATAATAAATTAAATTTCGCGAAATGTACTGATGAAACTGTTTTTTTCTTCATTTTTAATTTTTTTTTCGTTACTTGAATGTACGCGATTTAATCACTTAAGATAAACATTAATAACATTCCAGTACTATAAAAAGGATCTTTTAAGGAAACATATATGACAATAGCCAAAATACGACGTATCATTTCTAAACGCAAAATAGAACACGCTGAAATTACCCCGAAACGTTTCTTGATATTCTCTAAATCCTTTCTGAATCCTCTCTCTTACTTTTCGACGTAAAGACATTCAAACACGAAACAAATTCTCTTTGCTGGCAATGGGAACGAACATAGCTTTTGAATGTATTATTTAACATTATTTAGTTAAATAGATAAAAAACAAACTTTTAGAGATCTTCTTTTCTAATGTAACCTGCATAAATCAAAAGTTCTGCATATTTTAATATATAGAGCTTGACTCGTTTGACCAGCTATAATAGATGAAGAAGTAAAAGTAACGATTTTAACATTTAATATATGTACTTTTTATTCAAAGACTCAAAGAAAGTAATAGATCGATATAGATCGATACTGTTTGAAGATTGTTTACAAAACTTTAATGCTATTACTTTCGAAGATAAATTAAAAGTTTGGTGATCGTTTTAGAAGTTTATTGCATAATTGTTTAAAACAATTTTAAATACTTCTTGAAATGAAGTAGAAAGTTGTGTAATCTAATTTTGTTTTTTCATTACTTTTCAAATGAAACTACAAGGTATTATTTTCAATCCGACTTTGATAATTATTTCAATACAAATGGCTTTAAAAGTAAACGAATATTTAAGGGAAAAAGAAAGAAAATTTTATCTAATCCAACTCATGTTAGATACCTCCATAATTTTTTTTCGAATTCTTTACGTTGCAATTATCTAACGAATATAAATATTTCATTATCAATCAATTATCCCTTAATTGCATTAAAAAAAAATGATTCTAGATTTTGAATATACATAAGTGCAAAACTTTAAATTGAAAGCACATATGGAAATAAAATCTATAGTAAAAGGAAAATATGATCTATGATAAAAATCTTCCCTTAAAAAAGGTGATTTAAACGTAACGACGTTTAAAGAATAATAAAAGGAAAAAAAAGAGAAGAGAGGAAAAAAACATTTGAGAGATCGTTAAAAAAGATGGATATATACCTCAATCAAAATGGATATTTCATTGAACAAATACTACAGATAAAATTTTAATTAAAATTAAAAGATCTATTCTAAAATTCGATCGAACGAAGGTAAAATTTAAATAAAATATAAATCCTTTAAAGCAATGTAGTAATTTAATCGCTTGTAGATTGTAGCTATAGTTATATTCTATGTTGGAACCCATGTTTGCTGTTGCCAATCAATGCGATCGTTTAAATAATCCACAGTGCGCTAATGGTAAATTGCTAAACCAAAAAGAGCGAGAATGTGGAAAGGCGATAATCACGTGGTTTACCATTAACAAATTTTCCTAACAATAGGATCGTTAATACAAATGCTGAAAGGTTAATTAGTTGCACTAACCAACACGGACAAATATCGATGCCACGAGAAACGCCATGAATTTATCGTGAAACCACGAATTTTCAATGCCCATTGAAATTCTATTCTAACAGGACACGGAATATAATGTTGACGGTATCTAACAAAATAAATTTTTGTATTTTATAATAATCTAGTATGCCATATCTCTGTTTACTTGTTTTCTACTCTCTCTCTCTCTCTCTCTCTCTCTCTCTCTCTCTCTCTCTCTCTCTCTCTCTCTCTCTCTGTCTCTCTCTCCCTGTTTCTGCAACGAAACATGTGGAACGTAGTTGGAATGACGTTTAATTAAACAACACATTGTTTACGCACGTCCAATTCTCTTCATTCTACTAACGAAATTGACGATCCCATTAAATACAATATTGCAATAGGTCACATAGAGCGAACAAATGGATCATTTTTTTTTTATATCCCGTAAAATAAAATCGAATTAGAGTTTCGTTTCTTATTTATTAACAATATTAACATAATAATTTCCTACAAAGGAGAAATTGAAAAAAAAGAATTGTTTACTAATTCGTTCGTTGAAATTTTATGACATTCGAAGAAAAAGAAAGAGAGAACTAAATTGAGCCACGAGAAGTTTAACGCCTACGTTCGTCAACGAGATCGTATTTAAAAGCAATTAAAAGTACTTTAGACTATATCCACTAAGAATCACTAAGAATCGTACGAAGTCTTGAAATGTTCTACGCTTATAGTAGTTTTTCTTTAATACTCTTTAAGTAAACGCTTCGACGGTAACACCTGCTATCGACAGAATCAACCCAACTTATAACAAGATCGTAGATATTTTTTATTCTGAATGAAGTGTTTGAAAGCACATAGATCCCTACTTTTCACGGATATATCTATTTTAAGGAGATGAGAAAAGATGAAATGATTGCACGTTGAATGAAGAAGATGAAGGAAATGAAATACTCGAGAGAAATAAATAAATAGCTGCATATGCCGTATGATTGAATGATCCAAGAACGTTAAATAGCTCGCTGTCATAAAAAGAAGAAGGAAAGATTCGATGATCGTAACAACGTAATAATAATAGAATAAGAAAAGAAAAAATTTTTCTTTCAAAAAAAATACTCACGATATTTATTCGAGAATTCATTCGGTAAACAAATACAATAGGATATGCAAATATATATTTCTTCTTTTTTTTTCATAAAAACGAGTTGACTGTCTTTATCTTTTGTCATTGAAAAAAAGAAATAAATAAAATAAAAGAAAATAAAAGAAAAAGACAATAAAAATAAAAAAAGAAAAATAAGCAAGAGAAATACACTTGGAAATTCAAAAAGTTCAAAAATTTTAATCAACATAATGGAAGGATTGTTTGACCAATCTTTCTACGAGTATCATCGAATGAAGTTGTTTTTTAAATTGAAAATTAGAAGCGATGTTTCCATGAAATTTTTTTAAACTTTTTCAAAAAATAAAACATAGAAACGTTCGAATACTACGGGAGTATCTTCTCTCCATACGTGATTTTCTTTTTCTCATAAAAATAAATCCTATTTTTTCTGAATGGTTACAAATTCTTAGAAATAAATAGGAATTTTCTGGATTTTCTAGTTCGCCGTATTTATAATCCTTTATCACCTATATGTGTTCTTACTATCTTCCATTCCTATCCATTTATAGTTCCATTTATGCGGGAACATATCCGAGGATATAAAAAGTACATCATACGATGCAGAGAGATAACAGCTTGAAATAAATAATAAAAGTATATAGAATTTCGGAGAAAGATAGAGGGCGAGGAAGAAATTTGGCGTGGAAAATATTCTTCGAATCTAAAAAAATTCTTTTTCTTTTCTTTTTTGCATAGATCTTTTCAAATTAATATCGTACGAATTCTTGACAAACATTTCATTGATATTTCGAACTATTAATATTTCGTCGTTTTAATTGATTTCTCCGTTCAATTCATTCATAACTCGCATGAATTGGAAATAATAGTCGTATATAAATAAAAGGATTTATTGTCAAGAATGAAACATTCCTCGGGATTTTTCGGTACTCGCGTAAATAGAGAACAATATATTGTTCCTTTATCTCTCTCTCTCTGTCCCTCTCTTTCTCTCTCTCTCTCTCTTTCTCTCTCTGTTTATCCTTCAGAAAATTACGAGAAATAAATTGTCCTTTACGGAGATCCATGTTAGCTAGGGAATTTGAAGTTGTATCTAAAACGGTTGGATTATACTTCAAGAAATATCAGAAAGACAAATTGTCGTACATTTTTCATGTCGTACGCGATTAAGTGAAAAACAATCTATGCGTGATTTATAAGAAAAAGAAAAAGAAAAAGAAGAAGAAGAAGAAGAGGGTAAAAGAGAAGAAGGAAAAAAAGATTAAGGAAAAGAAAGAAAAAAGAGATAAAATAAAATCCATCGTTAAGAAATTCAAGTCGTAGATTCGTACTACTTTCGTGTCACCTAAATCAGGCACTCGTACTACTTCGAAAGTTGAAATGAAAAAGTATGACACGGCTAGATCGCCGAAGTAGAAAAAGAGAATGATATAAGTAGTAAAAGAAGGGTGGTATGTAGGGAAAGAAGAAGAGAAAGAAGAAGAAGAAAGAGAGAAAGTAAAATATATCCTTAGACTTCGTCATCTCGGCCCTTTCGTGAATTTCTTTCGTCGTAGATGTAATCTTTTTCTCGCTTTCCCGGATAGGAAATTTTTCTCGTGCGTTTCTCATATCGCGAAAGAGTTTCCAAGGACGAGAGAATGATACTACCACAGAGTCGTTAGGTGCCTCTTAACGTTTTGATATTTCTCTTTTGGTCCTCCAACATATTTCGCCCAACTTTTCTCCTTTGAATAAATTTCTCTGAATCATTTATTATGTAGTACTTAAAAACAACAAAAAGAAAACGAAGAAATTATGCCTAGACTTGTGCAATACGCCTTGATATAACTTCGACGTTAAAAAAAAAGAAAAAAAAAGAAGAGGAAAAGTAGGACAAATATAACATAAAAATGAATGTAAAAATAGAAATGAAGCTATAACCCAAGGAAAGAAATGTAGAAAATTCAAAAAGGAAAGAAACATTATTCGAAAGCATGGGAAACGTTTTAATAAAAAATTCATTTAACACGTGAGAAAATGTTAAGTATTTGCGATAATTAATCCCGAATTGATAAGATCGGTAAAACTTGTTCTAAATTTCCATTCGAGCGATTTCGCTGTAGAAGATATTTTATACGTTCAGAACGCTTCGTTTAACAGACCGTCGTAACTTAGGGGAAAATACAAATTGCTTGCGTTAGTAAGAACAAAGGCAGTGGTTCGTGTAATTTGCGTAGTGCGTTAAAGCGACGTGCCATGAGCAAATGCGATTAGGAATAACGTCTTTGATATTGATACCAACATATATACCCTACTTGTAACACAGCTTCGCGGAAGAAACCATATTACAAAAGCCCTTCCCTTTTCTTCTTGATCGCTCATATTTTATATAAACTTTGCACTTCGATACGATTAGTGATATAAGGTGTCCGTGAAAGTGACAGCTAAGCTGGCAGAAAAATTCATCCATGGAAGTGACCGAACATTTTGATCGAAAGAAAATAAATTACATAATAACCTTTTCCGGTCAAGGCGATCATATAAAACGATCTTTTTTACAGTAACCTCGAAAAGAACTTCCTTCGGCTAAATCATTGACGTAATGTTAAAAGTGACGGCAAAATCGATGTAAACGAGGGTATTTTGTTGTATGTATGTTGTTGGTAAAGAAAAATCTTTCAAATGATATCTTTAAATATCGACTATCTTAATTTACTAAAAAAAAAAAAAAAAAAACAAGGGAAAAGAAAAAATTAAAAGATGATCATCAAGAAAATGATATGTTTCAATTAATCGTATGAATTGATTTGTCGATACCCTAATCAATGTGATGAAATTTTTCAATAATCTCTCTGTATACATTCTTAACTACATAAATCATCTTTTTTCATCTTTTTATTATTGTACCATGCGATCATCGAATTAATGAATAAATGATTAAATAAGAAAATTAATCTTCGTCGAACGAGAGTTCTCAAATTTTCTTCGAGAACAATAGATAAAATTTTCTTCCCCTGTCCTTTATATTACCCATATAAAATATTGTTGGATAATTTCCCGACATCGAGATGCATATTTTCGAGAGTTCCCAATTGCGAACTTTGAACACTACGAAAAGTTTGTCGTCTCGGTATAATTGAAATATGACATGTCATCGTCTTCCTTGTAATTTATATTTTATAGACACGATCTATCACAGAATTTAAATAATATACGCGTGAAAAATTTCATTCAATATAATTAATCAAGAAGAAACTTTCTTGTTTGTCGAAAAAAAAAAATAGAAATGAAATTATTTAATCAAAAGATTATTAATTACGAAATAAAATGAACATCTTGAAGGACTTCAAGGATTTCAATTTTTAAATGTTATCAACTTTTTCGATAAATACAACGAAGTTATTTGAACTTTTAATTTGAAATTCTTCATTTTCTATTACAAGTAAACGAGAAAATAAAGGAACTTAAAAAATAAAGAAAAAAGAAAAAGAAAATACGATGGAAAACGAGAAAAAGGAAAGTTAAAATTTCATATTCGATTTTCACTTAGAAACCATATTGGTTTAACACGATTAGAAATGTATGTTATCGTGGAAAGAAAATGTGGAGAATGCGAAGCCGGATTTATTGAAGACTAATTTCTCCCCATTTTAACGAAAAGAAAAGGAATAAAAAGAGAAATTATTGACGTTGTAAAATGCTTTTCTCCAATGTGAGACAGAGAAAGATTTACAAACGTGTGTGCTTATACGTCGTGATACCACGTTTCTTTTTTCATCTTTTTTTTTTCTTATTTACACTTTTTCTATATATGTAGATTGTATAAAATAATCTAATATGAATTTAAAGGGAGAAGAAGCAATTTTATTTTAATATTGACTGTGAAAAATATTTTACGATCGATACTAACAGTAACTGTTAAAGTAGCTTTATCGATCGTAAAGCTTTTTACTGGAGCTGTCATCAAATTAATAATCTCAATAATATTAACAAAATAATTTTAAAACGACGATCACGTTATTATGAAAAAGTTTTCATTCATTTTTAATTCTCTTTTTAATTACTTTAAAAAATTATATGAAAAATCGAAGACACGTGGCATAGAAATTGGATTTTTTCTTCAAATTAGAATCCTTTGAAATTAGATTAAATTCACGTCAGAGGCAACAATAATATAAAATTACAATGCTGGTATAAATATATATAACAAAATATAAGAATTTCTAAATGAAATACTTGAGAATGCGTCTCGGTCGATGGATTAAGAACGATTATAGGCAACGTAGTGCAGAATACGGTTCTGCAATTACATTTAACTACGAGAGAGAGAGAGAGAGAGAGAGAGAGAGAGAGAGAGAGAGAGAGAGAGAGGGAGGGAGAGAGAGGGAGAGAGAGAAATAGAAAGAGAGAGAGAGAGAGAGATATAGATGAAAACAGAACACCGTAACCATATGCAGAGCACATAGATCGTAAGCTCCGAATCGCAATGCATATCACTAGGCGTGTCCTTCGTATACATTTCCATACAAGCGCACGTTGCTCCGGAAAGAGGAGTCACCGACATAGAAGATTGATGATTTCAAGACCCCATTTCTCGAGAAGGAGTCTCTTGTTCGAAGATTTCCGTCCATGTTTTTGCTCGTTCTCTCTAGTCTTTGTAACCTCCTTGATAATGCGATCTATTCGAAGAAATTGAAGACATATATGAAACTACTAAGATAAGAATTTGAACGACTTAAAATAATTTGATATTTTCAATAATTTGTAAAATTAAATAAGACGTGATCGATTTTGAAGATATTTGAAGGATTCGTATATCTTATGCATGCATTTTTTACTTCTTATCACTGGTACAATAATAAAACTATTTTTAGTTTTGATACTATGCTCTTTATCATATTTATTTGAGAAGGTCAAAATACTCTGAATTTAAAAAAATGTCTGAATATTTTTGTAGGACTGTAATTAATCACATTCATTTCATCATACATTAAATTTGTTTTTATGATAAAAATAAAAGTATATAACGTTTGACGTTTCATTTGACGTCAGCAGAATACGATTCGCGACATTTTTCCATACATCATTTTTATCTTTCTTCTCACTGTAGTAGTAGCCGAAAGACTTCTTTATTATTCTCTCGAATGCCGCGTATCACTATGATCATGTCTATTCGCATAAAGTTCGATTCGTTCTCAAGAATATCGAACGTTGCTGGTTTCTATTTTATCACGATCGAAGTCGAACGTAGAAAAGACGAAAGACGAGATGATAAACCACAACTCGACGGCGATTTGTCTGAAAACTTTTGACTTTATCACAACTCCCGTACTTTTATTGGAAGTATGAATTTTCCAAGCAAATCGTAGAATGTAATTGCAAGAATTGACCCATCTAATCGATCTCAAATGGTTAACGTGGAAAAGTCAAAGCGAAAGATCTATGAAATATTGACATTAAGAAATGATCTATTAAATAATACAAATACATTTTTTTATTAGAAATGAAACAATCGTATATAATAATCTAAATATAATATCTATAATAATAATAACAATATAAATTAAATATAACAAATTTAATAATCATTACAAATAAAGAATATATTAATAAGTAACTCTTATTAAAATCTGATAGACTAACATAGAGTAAATGTAAAAAAGTGATTTATAAATAAATCGATGAACTGACCAATAAAAACTTTATTTTATCTGATTTAAAATAAAAGGATTATACATCTTTTTGAAGAATGTCTTTTCTTTCGAGGCAAAAGATTCTTATTAAAAAAGATTTAAAATACAAAAGGATCAAAATACAATATGGTATGTAAAGAGTGAGAGAGAGAGAGAGCGAATTGTTTTCTGATCATTCGATACCACGACATAGCCGTTCTTGATCGTTTACTGCCATTTCTACTCTGTGTGCACAGATGCGTGTAATACGATTTCGTTCGAGCCGTAAATAATCTCGAACTGTTGTCGAAAGCAGCTGTGAACGAGCGTCGATGATCGTATTTAGTAATCTGCTTTCCTGATTTCCTTGTAATTTAATTTTGTAGTAGGATTACAGAGACAAGAAAAAATTATGATTGTCACTTAAGTATCCTGGATTATTCATACGATTTAACATAAATCAATAATTAATCCACTTGCTACTGACTATGACTGTTTAATCATAACAAAATGTTATTAAAATACATTTGAAATTACGATGATTTATAAAATGAAGTTCGATAATGTCATTTTCATTAAATATATTTAGTCTGAAAGATCTTTAATCTTCCGAAACGTATTAGAAATCTTACGTCGAAACGTATTTAGAATCTTTAAGAGGGAAGATAAATATATGTATATAGTACAAGAGAATAGTATAATTTCTGAATGATTAGTATTCAAAACACTGAATAGAACTTAGGATGCTATTCAAGGCACAAAAGGATTACTTCTACCCTTGAGACCATCTTGAATGCTTAAGATAAGTCTAATAGTCCTTTACTCAACCATTCCCCACCCTGTTCGTCAAACGCCCCAACGGACTGACTTGTTCTCAAATATTATGTATTCAAAACGAACGAGAGTCTTTGACAAAACACTTCATTTTCCAAGATTTTTCATAAAAAGAGAAAAAAAAAGAAAAAAAATAGAGATAAAAAATTTTCTATTCAATGAGTTTTTATTCATTGAAAAAAATTCTAAGAGAGAGATTATTTGGAACTATTCACTTAACTGCATTGAGAATTCAATTTCCATTGGATCGTATAAGTAGCATAGCGTATATAGATTTTAGCATATATAGAAAAAAAATATAATAACGACGCAAGAGATGCATTTGAAATGCATGCCTAAAACGACGGAAAAGCCTAGACTCGTGCGCGTTCCTGCGGAAAATTAAATGTTAAAGTGAACGAATGCTCGAGTATCTACTGTATAAATTACAACTACACACCTTTCTGACATTTTCTTTGACTTTGTGATTGTGCATTTTTTCGCATTTTTATAAAAATCATGATTTAAAAAATGAACAGAGAAAAATGAGAAATGAAAGTACCGAGCGTTTTACTGAACTAAAATACTTCTATATGCACACTCTTGTGGAATGCTTTAAATTCCACGAGATTATCATAGTTCAACTCATTCTAAGCACGTAATATAACGAAGGAACTTCAAAGTATATTTATTTCTCAAGAAATTAGGTATGAAATAATTTTCTACCAAAAAAGTACTATTTCTTTTTCTACCCTTTTCCTTTTCTTTTTCTTTTTTTTGACAACAAATCATATTTTTAACTAATTATTCAAAATTACCTCAATTGTTAGATATAAAATTTAATGTACGATAGATTAAAACATTTAAAAGGTAAAAAAGAAACATACCTATCGATAAAATCATCAATAATATGACGAGTAATAGGCAAAATTGTTTAAGAAAAAATAAATAAATAAAAACGAAAATATTAATGTACAAATAAGAAAAACATCGAAGAGATAACAAAAAAAAATAATGTGAATTTGCAATGGATTAATTTAACGAATTGAAGAAGAGCATGAAAAAGTTTAAAAGTATTTTCCATTTGACCTATCTTACCGAAACAAAAACGTTAATGAACATTTCTGTAGATTACGACAGTACGTAATTAAGTTTAGCGTTTTCCTCCGAATATCCAGGATCGGTCTATAAAAAAAGGGGAGAAAATAGCTGTCCGAATAACGAGCAAGCACGTTCGCACGATCTCTTTCATTATAAACCGTAAGCTGACGTAACATAAACCGCGCAATTAAAAACACCACCGTTGACCTTTCGATTTTCCTAACTATTATCAGTATACGCACGACGACCTATAGAAAAAATACCTTTAATACAACTCTTCTCGTAAATCTCGTAATAACGAGAATCCTCTCATTTTTTTTCTTTCTTTTCTTTTTTATTTCCCCTTCTATTACATGACACAAATTTCCCACGCGTAAATAACACCCGTTATTACTCTGTGATATCCCTCATAAAGAGGGATCATTTTCTATATTCCGACGACTATGAAAAGTTGCAAAAATATTTTCGAATGCAAATGATCTCTCTCCGAATTATTCCTTTGTGAAATATTTTATTCGACGTATTGCTGATTTGTCGTCATATATTGGATTGATGCAAAAGTTCGTCCCATTTTTGATACAAAAATTGATTGAGAAACTTTATTTACTATTCTCTTACTGTATTTAATAATCAAGAAAACAAAATTATGCAATTAAGTTTATATCTAAATTT